>NC_143038.1:45497500-45570000 GCF_057628025.1 Oncorhynchus mykiss
CACCTTTTGAACGGTGTATCAATTACACACAGTCACCACAAAGATACAGGCTTCCTTCCTAACTCAGTTGCGGGAGAGAAAGGAAACCGCTCATGGATTTCGCCATGAGGCCAAAGGTTACTTTGATTTAATGGCTGTGACAGGAAAAACTGAGGATGGATCAACGACATTGTAGCTACTCCAAAATATTAAACTAAATAACAGAGTGAAAAGAAGGAAGCATGTACAGAATAAAAATATCCCAAAACATGCATCTTGTTTGCAATAAGGCACTAAAGTAATACTGCATGTCTTTATGCCCTGAATACAAAGTGTTATGTTTGGGGCAAATCCATCTTGAGAGTCTATGAGATTCTTGCTGTAATGAAAAGCGCTAAAAAAAATTACATCTATTATTATTATTACATCACCACTCTAAATATTTTCAAGCATGGTGGTGGCTGCATCATGTTATGGATATGCTTGTCATTGGTAAGGACTAGAGAGTTTTTTTAGGATTAAAAAAAACCTTGGAATAGAGCTAAGCACAAGTAAAATCCTAGAGGAAACCCTGGTTTAGTCTGCTTTCCAAAAGACACTGGGAGACAAATTCACCTTTCAGCAGGACAATAACCTAAAACACAAGGCCAAATATACCATGGAGTCGCTTACCAAGATGACATTGAATGTTCCTAAGTGGCCTAGTTATGACTTGAAAATCCATGGCAAGACTTGAAAATGGCTGTCTAGCAATGATCAACAACCAACTTGACAGAGTGTGAAGAATTTTGAAATGAATAACGTGCAAATATTGTTCAATCCAGGTGTGAAAAGCTCTTAGAGACTTACCCAGAAAGAATCACAGCTGTTATCGCTGCCAAAGGGGATTCTAACATGTATTAGCTCCGGGGTGTGAATAGTTACAGATGTTTACATAAGTCAGAAGTTTACATACACATTAGCCAAATACATTTATACTCAGTTTTTCACAATTCCTGACATTTAAATCCATGTACAAATTCCCTGTCTTAGGCCAGTCAGGATCACCACTTTCTTTTAAGAATGTGAAATGTCAGAATAATAGTAGAGATTTATTTCAAGTTTTATTTATTTCATCCGGTTGCCAGTGGGTCAGAAGTTTACATACACTCAATTAGTATTTGGTAGCATTGCCTTTAAATGGTTTAACGTGGGTCAAACGTTTCAGGTAACCTTCCACAAGCTTCCCACAATAAGTTGGGTGAATTTTGGACCATTCCTCCTGACAGAGCTGGTGTAACTGAGTTGGGTTTGTAGGCCTCCTTGCTCACACATGCTTTTTCAGTTCTGCCCACAAATTGCCTATGGGATTGAGGTCAGGGCTTTGTGATTGCCACTCCAACACCTTGACTTTGTTTTCCTTAAGCCATTTTGCCACAACTTTGGAAGTATGCCTGGGGTCATTGTCCATTTGGAAGACCCATTTGTGGCCAAGCTTTAACTTCCTGACTGATGTCTTGAGATGTTGCTTCAATATATCCACATCATTTTTCCTCCTCGAGAGGCCATCTATTTTCTGAAGTGCACCAGTCCCTCCTGCAGCAAATCACCCCCACAACATGATGCTGCCACCCCCCGTGCTTCACGGTTGGGATGGTGTTCTTCGGGTTGCAAGCCTCCCCCTTTTTCCTCCAAACATTACGATGGTCATAATGGCCAAAAAGTTATATTTTTGTTTCATCAAACCAGAGGACATTTCTCCAAAAAGTACCATCTTTGTCCCCATGTGCAGTTGCAAACCGTAGTCTGTCTTTTTTATGGCGGTTTGGAGCAGTGGCTTCTTCCTCGCTGAGCGGCCTTTCAGGTTATGTCGATACAGGATTAGTTTTACTGTGGATATAGATACTTTTGTACTTGTTTCCTCCAGCATCTTCACAAGGTCCTTTGCTGTTGTTCTGGGATTGATTTGCAGTTTTCGCACCAAAGTACGTTCATCTCTAGGAGACTGAGCGCATCTCCTTCCTGAGCGGTATGACGGCTGTGTGGTCCCATGGTGTTTATACTTGCGTACTATTGTTTGTACAGATGAACGTGGTACCTTCAGGCATTTGGAAATTGCTCCCAAGGATGAACCAGACTTGTGGAGGTCTACATTGTTTTTCTGAGGTCTTGGCTGATTTATTTTCATTTTCCCATGATGTCAAGCAAAGAGACACTGAGTTTGAAGGTAGGCCTTGAAATACATCCACAGGTACACCTCCAATTGACTCAAATGATGTCAATTAGCCTATCAGAAGCTTCTTAAGCCATGACATCGCTTTCTGGAATTTCCCAAGCTGTTTAAAGGCACAGTCAACTTAGTGTATGTAAACTTCTGACCCACTGGAATTGTGGTGCAGTGAATTATAAGTGAAATAATCTGTCTGTAAACAACTGTTGGAAAAATGACTTGTGTCATGCACAAAGTAGATGTCCTAACCGATTTACCCAAACTATAGTTTGCTAACAAACAAGTTATAGTGACTCCAACCGAAGTGAATGTAAACTTCCAACTTCAACTGTATTTAAATGAGATACTGTTTTAGTGTATTTTATTCTCAAGAAATGTTAAAACATGATTTCACTTCATCATTATGGGGTATTGTCTGTAGATGAGTGAGAAAAAAAATATTTCATCCATTTTAAACTCAAGCTGTAACACAACAAAATGTGGAATAAGTCAAGAGGTATGATTACTTTCTGAAGGCAATGTACAAGCATGCGTGTGCACGCCATACACATGCAAACATGCACACACCTGCAAAAACACAACGCTTTCTCAACCGACTCCAAGCCTGCTAGGTAAGTGCGTGTTCTCTTTGTGCTGAAATAGGTGTGTGTGTTGTGTGTGTTCCATGTTGGAGGATCTCTTTGTGCTGAAATAGGTGTGTGTGTTGTGTGTGTTCCATGTTGGAGGATCTCTTTGTGTCCGATACATAAATGGCCGAACATCATCTACATTTTATGTGAGTCTCACAAGTTGCTTTTGACACTCAGTCTTGCCTTATCTACCCAACAAACCTCACATCCACACATTCCCCACTTCTCTATCTCCCTATCTATCTCTCTGTCTTTCGCTCTCTTTAATTTGGGCTGATTGCCATTCTGACGGCTGCCCCTCTTATCAGCCTCCATCGTGCTGCTCTTTCATTTCCTCTCCCCCTTATTGCTTTTCTTTTTTACATTTCTGAGCTGTGCCACTTTAACCCTTCCAGCACCTGGATGGGCGCCAGCAGTACCTCTGACATCCCACACACACTGACCCCTTGTGACCTCTCATGGATCAACAGGGCGTTGTTCCCAGCATTATCGCTGTTATCGTAGGTTACCATCTCTGTCGTTAGTTACAATATCATTACATGCAATATTACTAATAATATGACCAAGTATCTAACACTCACAGCATCTACTGCATGTAACCTTCCCCCACTCACTACACACAATGAGATAGGGGGCTTGTAAACTGATTGCAAATACACAGATACATGCAAATCACATACTCCTCGACTAATTCCATCCACATTTTTTGGTATTACAGCCTTAATTCAAAATGTATTCAACATTATTTTCTCACCCATCTACACACAATACCCCATAATCACAAAGTGAAAGCATGTGTTTAGAAATGTTTGCATATTTATTGAAAATGAAATACAGAAATATCTAATTGACATAAGTATTCCCACCCTTTCTGAATACTTTCTGAAGATACTGTATACACACATGCACATACAGTACAACATCACATCACACACATCAACACGTACACAGACCATATACACACAGAGGGCGGGGAAGCGAAACCAGGCCAAGAGAAACTGGAGACATGGATTGTGAGTAACGAGAGAAAAGGAGGGAAAGAAAGACAGACAGCGATAGACGGAGAACATCATATCCTGCGGCTTGAAGGACAGACCCCACTGTCACTGTGCAATACATTACAGAGCAGAATTACCACTTCTCCACACACACACACACACACACACACACACACAACCACACACACACACACACACACACACACACACACACACACACACACACACACACACACACACACACACACACACACACACTGTTGTTGTTGCTGCCACAGCCTCCTGATGCATTGTCCCTTATAATACCCCACACAATGAACATGTTTTGTCAACGACTTAAAATACTTTTCGTGTGGACAGAAAACACTGCTGCCATTTAGTGCTGCAACATTTCAAGGAGCCTTAAGATAAGACACTCGCCCAACCCATTAACCTCTTTTAACGATCACACACTGCACTCATAAATGTCAACTCAAGCCAAAGTAAGGGCCAGCCCACATGACCTGACCAGGAAAACTTTAAGTTAGTCACTATAAAAGTCACTTCACTTGCTACAGTTGACATCAATGACAACATTATAGGATATCCATTTCTGAGGAAAATGATTGACAGTTTTGTGCACCAGGAGGGAGGAGCAGATGTCAGGGGTCAGCTGAAACCCAGACATCGTAAGGATAACTCCAGAACTGGGACATTGGCCCATAGCACTACTCCCCATGTAAAAAACACATATCTTCCATTTTAGACTTCACAACTATCGTGAAGAGAAAAAAACTCTATGTCTGTCTGAGATAGTCCTCCCTCAGCTGCCCCTGTCACCATGGTGACTGAGATCACAGGTCATCACGGTGACATTAGAGTCCCTTTAGAGTGAACGGAGGTGGATAGAGATAGTGTATGTGGAGGGGTATCTGGAAATAAAGGAGGGAAGAGAGAGAGAGAAGGAGAGAGAGAGACAGTAAAAGAGAGGAGAGGGCTATTTGAGAAGTTCCCTTGGCAGGCAGTCAAACAAGACTGTGATATTCCTGTGGAATGCAGGCGAACAGAGATAGAAAGGGAGAGAGTAAAAGAAGAGAAAGAGAGTCAGTGTGTGAGAAAAGAGGCCTATATGTGAAACACAACAGTACATAAATATACCTCTCTGTCTCATTCTCTGACTCAGCAACCCATTTCTCTGTAGACTGTAGTCATCTCTCTATTTAACTCCCTTTTCAGGCTCTCTCATGACCTGCTGATCAGTGGAGTAGATAGCCTCCCTCTTCCTCCCCCCTCCATGCCATGTTACCAAACTATGAACGGAGAAGGGGTAAGGGGGTGAGGTGGTGAGGGGGGCAGTGTGGAGAACAATGTGCTGACTGTGTAACCATGAGACTTTATGACAGCCCAGGCCTCACTGTGGGCAGAACCAGTCCAAGCTCAACCAATCACATTGGACCAAGCCAGCCAGGTCAACCTTACCTCTTCCATCTTACCCAGCTGTACACAAACCTATAGTTATCACAACATAATCATCAGGGCTCAGTGTGTGATTGAAAGCATGTACAAGTGGAGATGGCATGAGAACACACTGTGTCTGATTAACCACATATAACTATTAAACAATTCTTAGGTTATAACAAACACACATGTCTTAAGTGTAAAACTAATAATGAGTCAATAATCCATGCTTTCTGGGAAAGCTATGAAGTCCAAAAGTTATGGGCGGAGCTAGGAAGTTGGCTGTCAGAAGTACTTATTTTTAATCCATCTGGCTGCATATTTCAAGACAAGGCATATGGGGATGTATTGAGACACCCAATGGGCTGGACGATTCTCTTTTCATCGCTCATCTTGAAAAAAACGTATACTAAAAACTTGGAAATCAATTCAATCCGCCAACAATTAGAAAATCAAATAGTTTATAATTGAAATAGCCAGCTGGTACAATTTAAGGCCAAGTCACAAACAATAATGTAGGCACTAGTGATGGGGGTGTGAGCAAGCAGATCTGGGCAGATGAGATGTAGTCATTGTTTTTGTGCATCTGTAAGTTGTTGTTCGTATGTATACGTTTGTATCTGGCGTAAAAAAATAAGTATATATACATCAATATATTTTATATTTTTTTACAAATATAAACACGAACTGTTTCACATCAAATGATACATAAACAACTCATTCAGACTGCAAGGAGCATACAATCAAATCAGAAAAGCCCACACACATTCACATACAGTTGAAGTCGGAAGATTACATACACCTTTGCCAAATACATTTCAAAAACATTTTTCACAATTCATGACATTTAATCCTAGTAAAAATTCAGTCTTAGGTCAGTTAGGATCACCACTTAATTTTAAGAATGTGAAATGTCAGAATAATAGTAGAGAGAATTATTTCAGCTTTTATTTCTTTCATCACATTCCCAGTGGGTCAGAAGTTTACATACACTCAATCAATATTTGGTAGATTTCACGCCCTGACCATAGAGAGCCCTTGGTTCTCTATGGTGTAGTAGGTCAGGGCGTGATTAGGGGGTGATCTAGTACAGTGCCTTGCGAAAGTATTCGGCCCCCTTGAACTTTGCGACCTTTTGCCACATTTCAGGCTTCAAACATAAAGATATAAAACTGTATTTTTTTGTGAAGAATCAACAACAAGTGGGACACAATCATGAAGTGGAACGACATTTATTGGATATTTCAAACTTTTTTAACAAATCAAAAACTGAAAAATTGGGCGTGCTAAATTATTCAGCCCCTTTACTTTCAGTGCAGCAAACTCTCTCCAGAAGTTCAGTGAGGATCTCTGAATGATCCAATCTTGACCTAAATGACTAATGGTGATAAATACAATCCACCTGTGTGTAATCAAGTCTCCGTATAAATGCACCTGCACTGTGATAGTCTCAGAGGTCCGTTAAAAGCGCAGAGAGCATCATGAAGAACAAGGAACACACCAGGCAGGTCCGAGATACTGTTGTGAAGAAGTTTAAAGCCGGATTTGGATACAAAAAGATTTCCCAAGCTTTAAACATCCCAAGGAGCACTGTGCAAGCGATAATATTGAAATGGAAGGAGTATCAGACCACTGCAAATCTACCAAGACCTGGCCGTCCCTCTAAACTTTCAGCTCATACAAGGAGAAGACTGATCAGAGATGCAGCCAAGAGGCCCATGATCACTCTGGATGAACTGCAGAGATCTACAGCTGAGGTGGGAGACTCTGTCCATAGGACAACAATCAGTCGTATATTGCACAAATCTGGCCTTTATGGAAGAGTGGCAAGAAGAAAGCCATTTCTTAAAGATATCCATAAAAAGTGTTGTTTAAAGTTTGCCACAAGCCACCTGGGAGACACACCAAACATGTGGAAGAAGGTGATCTGGTCAGATGAAACCCAAATTGAACTTTTTGGCAACAATGCAAAACGTTATGTTTGGCGTAAAAGCAACACAGCTGAACACACCATCCCCACTGTCAAACATGGTGGTGGCAGCATCATGGTTTGGGCCTGCTTTTCTTCAGCAGGGACAGGGAAGATGGTTAAAATTGATGGGAAGATGGATGGAGCCAAATACAGGACCATTCTGGAAGAAAACCTGATGGAGTCTGCAAAAGACCTGAGACTGGGACGGAGATTTGTCTTCCAACAAGACAATGATCCAAAACACAAAGCAAAATCTACAATGGAATGGTTCAATAATAAACATATCCAGGTGTTAGAATGGCCAAGTCAAAGTCCAGACCTGAATCCAATCGAGAATCTGTGGAAAGAACTGAAAACTGCTGTTCACAAATGTTCTCCATCCAACCTCACTGAGCTTGAGCTGTTTTGCAAGGAGGAATGGGAAAAAAATTCAGTCTCTCGATGTGCAAAACTGATAGAGACATACCCCAAGCGACTTACAGCTGTAATCGCAGCAAAAGGTGGCGCTACAAAGTATTAACTTAAGGGGGCTGAATAATTTTGCACGCCCAATTTTTCAGTTTTTGATTTGTTAAAAAAGTTTGAAATATCCAATAAATGTCGTTCCACTTCATGATTGTGTCCCACTTGTTGTTGATTCTTCACAAAAAAATACAGTTTTATATCTTTATGTTTGAAGCCTGAAATGTGGCAAAAGGTCGCAAAGTTCAAGGGGGCCGAATACTTTCGCAAGGCACTGTATATCTATTTCTATGTTGGTGCTAATGTGGTTCCCAATTAGAGGCAGCTGTTTATCATTGCCTCTGATTGGAGATCATATTTAGGTAGCTATTTCCCCACCTGTGTTTTGTGTGATGTTGATTGTTTATTAGTGTGTTTGGGCACTACGTCCTCATGGTCTTTGTAAGTTTTGTTATTTTGGCTTTGTTAGTTTCACTTAAATAAATATGTGGAACTATACTCACGCTGTTCCATGGCCCGCTCATTTCCAAGATCGTGACAGAATATCCCACCAAACAAGGACCAAGCAGTGTGCAACGATGGGAAAAATAAGTTGTACCTGGGAAGAAATCATGGAAGGACAGGAGACCCTTCCTTGGCAGGAGTCGCAGAGGACGCAAGAAGGATGGCGATGACGCCGGGGACCGCGGCCACAGAAACCCTAAGATTTTTTTGGAGCTGGCGGCTGAGCAGAGGGAAGAGCCAGAGACCATCTGGGAGGAGATAGAGAGGTGGTCGGTCGACCCAAGGAGAGTACCAGAGCCCGCCTGGGAGTCGATGGAACAGTGTGAGGAGGGATACCGGAGAATGGAGTTGGCTAGGAGTATGCGGCAACGCAGGCGTTTGGAGGAGCGTGTCATCAGTCCGGTGAAACCTGGGCCGGCTCCACGCATCTGGCCTCCAGTGCGCCTCCCCAGTCCGGTTCGTCATGTGTCTCCTCCTCGCACTCTCCCTGAAGTGCATGTCCCCAGTCCGGTACGTCCTGTGCCTGCTTCCTGCACTCGCCCTGAAGTGCCAGAGACTGTCAGGGAGGCATTGGAGAAGTTAGGAGAGAGAGAGATGAGAGACATGTTGTGTGTTCTGCTCAACATCCGACCAGAGGATCCGATTAGCAGTCTGGTGCAACCTGGGCTGGCTCCACACTTCTGGCCTCCAGTGCACCTCCCCAGTCAGGTACGTCCTGTGCCTCTTCCTTGCACCCACCTTGAAGTGTGTGTCCCCAGTCAGGTACGTCCTGTGCCTGCTCCACGCACTAGGCCTCCAGTGCGCCTTCCCAGTCCGGTACGTCCTGTGCCTGCTCCTCGCACTCACCCTGAAGTGCGTGTCCCCAGTCCGATGCCACCGGTGCCAGCTCCCCGCACCTGCCCTGAAGTGCGTGTCACCAGTCCGGTGCCACCTGTGCCAGCTCCACGCACCAGGCCTCTGGTGTGCCTCCAAAGTCCGGTGCATCCTGTGCCTGCTCCCCGCACTCGCCCTGAAGTGCGTGTCACCAGTTCGGTGCCACCTGTACCGGCTCCACCCACTAGGCCTCCAGTGCGCATTCACAGTCCAGAACTTCCGGCGACGGTTCACAGTCCAGAGCTTCCGGCAACGGTTCACAGTCCAGAACTTCCGGCGACGGTTCACAGTCCAGAGCTTCCGGCGACGGTTCACAGTCCGAAGCTTCCGGCAACGGTTTATAGTCCGGAACCTCCTGCGACGTCCACAGTGCGGAACCTCCAGCGACGGTCCACGGTCCGGAACCTCCAGCGACGGTCCACGGTCCGGAACCCCCAGCGACGGTCCACGGTCCGGAACCCCCAGCGACGGTCCACGGTCCGGAACCTCCAGTGACGGTCAACGGTCCGGAACCTCCAGCGAGGGTCAACGGTCCGGAGCTTCCAAGCACGGTGTCCAGTCCAGCTCCAAGGCCGGAGCCATCCTCTGCGCCGATGCCTAGTCCAGGCACGGTGTAAAGTCCTGCTCCATGGCCGGAGCCTTCTTCAGCGCCGGTGCCCAGTCCAGGCACGGCGTCCAGTCCAGCTCCAGGGCAGGAGCTTTACTCTGCGCCGATGGCCAGTCCAGGCACAGCGTCCAGTCCAGCTCCATGGCCGAAGCTTTCTACTGCTCCGGTGCTCAGTCCAGGCACGGCGGCCAGCCCAGCTCATTGGCAGGAGCCTTCCTCTGCACCGATGCCCAATCCAGGCACGGCGTCCAGTCCCGCTCCAAGGCCAGAGCCCTCCTTTGCGCTGATGCCCAGTCCAGGCACGGCGTTCAACCCGGCGCCATTGCCGGATCCGGGGTCTGGGTGGGGGCTACGACCTGCACCGGAGCAACCACCGACACTAATCACTCCCCCCCCCCCTACCATCCTGTCACACCCTCACCATAGAGAGCCCTTGGTTCTCTATGGTGTAGTAGGTCAGAGCGTGACTAGGGGGTGATCTAGTATATCTATTTCTATGTTGGTGCTAATGTGATTCCCAAATAGAGGCATCTGTTTATTGTTGCCTCTGATTGGGGATCATATTTAGGTAGCTATTTCCCCACCTGTGTTTTGTGGGATATTCAAATCAAATCATCAAATCAAATTTTATTTGTCACATACACATGGTTAGCAGATGTTAATGCGAGTGTAGCGAAATGCTTGTGCTTCTAGTTCCGACAATGCAGTAATAACAAGTAATCTAACTAACAATTCCAAAACTACTGTCTTGTACACAGTGTAAGGGGATAAAGAATATGTACATAAGGATATATGAATGAGTGATGGTACAGAGCGGCATAGGCAAGATACAGTAGATGGTATCGGGTACAGTATGTACAAATGAGATGAGTATGTAAACAAAGTGGCATAGTATAGTATAAAGTGGCTAGTGATACATGTATTACATAAGGATACCGTCGATGATATAGAGTACAGTATATACGTATGCATATGAGATGAATAATGTAGGGTAAGTAACATTTATATAAGGTAGCATTGTTTAAAGTGGCTAGTGATATATTTACATCATTTCCCATCAATTCCCATTATTAAAGTGGCTGGAGTTGAGTCAGTGTCAGTGTGTTGGCAGCAGCCACTCAGTGTTAGTGGTGGCTGTTTAACAGTCTGATGGCCTTGAGATAGAAGCTGTTTTTCAGTCTCTCGGTCCCAGCTTTGATGCACCTGTACTGACCTCGCCTTCTGGATGATAGCGGGGTGAACAGGCAGTGGCTCGGGTGGTTGATGTCCTTGATGATCTTTATGGCCTTCCTGTGACATCGGGTGGTGTAGGTGTCCTGGAGGGCAGGTAGTTTGCCCCCGGTGATGCGTTGTGCAGACCTCACTACCCTCTGGAGAGCCTTACGGTTGAGGGCGGTGCAGTTGCCATACCAGGCGATGATACAGCCCGCCAGGATGCTCTCGATTGTGCATCTGTAGAAGTTTGTGAGTGCTTTTGGTGACAAGCCGAATTTCTTCAGCCTCCTGAGGTTGAAGAGGCGCTG
Organism: Oncorhynchus mykiss; assembly: GCF_057628025.1. NCBI lineage: Eukaryota > Metazoa > Chordata > Actinopteri > Salmoniformes > Salmonidae > Oncorhynchus > Oncorhynchus mykiss. The sequence continues at coordinate 45,508,694 of NC_143038.1, forward strand.
CTGCGCCTTCTTCACGATGCTGTCTGTGTGAGTGGACCAATTCAGTTTGTCTGTGATGTGTATGCCGAGGAACTTAAAACTTGCTACCCTCTCCACTACTGTTCCATCGATGTGGATAGGGGGGTGTTCCCTCTGCTGTTTCCTGAAGTCCACAATCATCTCCTTAGTTTTGTTGACGTTGAGTGTGAGGTTATTTTCCTGACACCACACTCCGAGGGCCCTCACCTCCTCCCTGTAGGCCGTCTCATCGTTGTTGGTAATCAAGCCTACCACTGTTGTGTCGTCCGCAAACTTGATGATTGAGTTGGAGGCGTGTGTGGCCACGCAGTCGTGGGTGAACAGGGAGTACAGGAGAGGGCTCAGAACGCACCCTTGTGGGGCCCCAGTGTTGAGGATCAGCGGGGAGGAGATGTTGTTGCCTACCCTCACCACCTGGGGGCGGCCCGTCAGGAAGTCCAGTACCCAGTTGCACAGGGCGGGGTCGAGACCCAGGGTCTCGAGCTTGATGACGAGCTTGGAGGGTACTATGGTGTTGAATGCCGAGCTGTAGTCGATGAACAGCATTCTCACATAGGTATTCCTCTTGTCCAGATGGGTTAGGGCAGTGTGCAGTGTGGTTGAGATTGCATCGTCTGTGGACCGATATTGATTGTTTGTTAGTGTCATGTACTGTCATGTTGTGTCTTGTCTCTGTCCTTTCCCTTCACCCTGTCTCCCTCTGCTGGTCGTTGTTAGGTTACCTTTTCTCCCCCTCTTTCCCCCAGCTGTGCCTTGTCTCCTCCTAACCACCTCGTCACCCCTTTTCCCACCTGTTCCCTTTTTCCCTCTGATTAGGTCCCTATATCTCTCTCTGTTTCTGCTCCTGTCCTTGTCGGATTCTTGTTTGTTGTGTTTCATGCCTGAACCAGACTGTCGTCATGTTTGCTGTAACCTTGTCTTGTCCTGTCGGAATCTGCCGGTCCGTCTGAGCCTACCTATGTTTGGTAATTAAAGAAGCTCCGTTTAAGTTAATTCGCTTTTGGGTCCTCATTCACGCACCGTAACAGAAGAATCCGACCAAGAATGGACCCAGCGACTTCGGATCCTCTCCACTCAGCCGTCGGGATCCAGGGAGCGATGCTAGGCAGACACGAGCAGGAATTGTCTGCTGCTCGACATGCCGTTGAGACCCTGGCCACCCAAGTCTCCAACCTCACAGAACAGGTTCACCATCTCCGCCTCGATCCACCGGCCACTTCCAGGGCTTTCGAATCTCCGGAGCCCAGAATCAATAACCCGCCGTGTTACTCTGGGGAGCCCACTGAATGCCGCTCGTTCCTCACCCAGTGTGATATTGTGTTTTCTCTCCAGCCCTACACTTTCTCCAGGAGCACTGCTCGTGTCGCCTACGTCATATCTCTCCTTATTGGATGGGCTCGTGAGTGGGGCACGGCAATCTGGGAGGCAAGGGCTGAGTGTACTAACCAGTATCAGGACTTTAAGGAGGAGATGATACGGGTTTTTGATCGATCTGTTTTTGGGGAGGAGGCTTCCAGGGCCCTGTCTTCCCTATGTCAAGGTAATCGATCCATAACAGACTACTCTATTGAGTTTCGCACTCTTGCTGCCTCCAGTGGCTGGAACGAGCCGGCTTTGCTCGCTCGTTTTCTGGAGGGTCTCCGCGCAGAGGTAAAGGATGAGATTCTCTCCCGGGAGGCTCCTTCCAGCGTGGATTCCTTGATTGAACTCGCTATTCGCATTGAGCGACGGGTTGATCTTCGTCACCGAGCTCGTGGAAAGGAGCTCGCGTTCTCCGTTGCCCCCCTCTCCGCATCACTACCATCTTCCTCTGCCGGCTCGGGTGCTGAGCCCATGCAGCTGGGAGGTATCCGCATCTCGACTAAGGAGAGGGAACGGAGAATCACCAACCGCCTCTGTCTCTATTGCGGTTCCGCTGGTCATTTTGTCATTTCATGTCCAGTAAAAGGCCAGAGCTCATCAGTAAGCGGAGGGCTACTGGTGAGCGCTACTACTCCTGTCTCTCCTTCAAGATCCTGCACTACCTTGTCGGTCCATCTACGCTGGACCGGTTCGTCAGCTTCCTGCAGTGCCTTAATAGACTCTGGGGCGGAGGGCTGTTTTATGGACGAGACCTGGGCTCGGGAACATGACATTCCTCTCAGACAGTTAAAGGAGCCCACGGCCTTGTTCGCCCTGGATGGTAGTCCTCTCCCCAGGATTCAGCGTGAGACGCTACCTTTAACCCTCACTGTTTCTGGTAATCATAGTGAAACCATTTCTTTTTAAATTTTTCGTTCACCTTTTACACCTGTTGTTTTGGGCCATCCCTGGCTAGTTTGTCATAATCCTTCCATTAATTGGTCTAGTAATTCTATCCTCTCCTGGAACGTCTCTTGTCATGTGAAATGTTTAATGTCTGCTATCCCTCCTGTTTCCTCTGTCTCTTCTTCACAGGAGGAGCCTGGTGATTTGACAGGGGTGCCGGAGGAATATCACGATCTGCGCACGGTGTTCAGTCGGTCCAGGGCCACCTCTCTTCCTCCACACCGGTCGTATGATTGTAGTATTGATCTCCTTCCGGGAACCACCCCCCCCCCGGGGTAGACTATACTCTCTGTCGGCTCCCGAACGTAAGGCTCTCGAAGATTATTTGTCTGTAGCTCTTGACGCCGGTACCATAGTCCCCTCCTCCTCTCCCGCCGGAGCGGGGTTTTTTTTTGTCAAGAAGAAGGACGGGTCTCTGCGCCCCTGCATAGATTATCGAGGGCTGAATGACATAACAGTGAAGAATCGTTATCCGCTTCCTCTTATGTCTTCAGCCTTCGAGATCCTGCAGGGAGCCAGGTTTTTCACTAAGTTGGACCTTCGTAACGCTTACCATCTCGTGCGCATCAGGGAGGGGGACGAGTGGAAGACGGCGTTTAACACTCCGTTAGGGCACTTTGAATACCGGGTTCTTCCTTTCGGCCTCGCTAACGCTCCAGCTGTCTTTCAGGCATTAGTCAATGATGTCCTGAGAGACATGCTGAACATCTTTGTTTTCGTTTACCTTGACGATATCCTGATTTTTTCACCGTCACTCCAGATTCATGTTCAGCACGTTCGACGTGTCCTCCAGCGCCTTTTAGAGAATTGTCTTTTTGTGAAGGCTGAGAAGTGCACTTTTCATGCCTCCTCCGTCACATTTCTCGGTTCTGTTATTTCCGCTGAAGGCATTAAGATGGATCCCGCTAAGGTCCAAGCTGTCATTGATTGGCCCGTCCCTAAGTCACGCGTCGAGCTGCAGCGCTTTCTCGGCTTCGCGAACTTCTATCGTCGTTTCATCCGTAATTTCGGTCAGGTGGCAGCTCCTCTCACAGCCCTTACTTCTGTCAAGACGTACTTTAAGTGGTCCGTTTCCGCCCAGGGAGCTTTTGATCTCCTCAAGAATCGTTTTACATCCGCTCCTATCCTTGTTACACCTGACGTCTCTAGACAGTTCGTTGTCGAGGTTGACGCGTCAGAGGTGGGCGTGGGAGCCATTCTTTCTCAGCGCTCCCTCTCTGACGACAAGGTCCACCCATGCGCGTATTTTTCTCATCGCCTGTCGCCGTCGGAACGTAACTATGATGTGGGTAACCGCGAACTGCTCGCCATCCGGTTAGCCCTAGGCGAATGGCGACAGTGGTTGGAGGGGGCGACCGTTCCTTTTGTCGTTTGGACTGACCATAGGAACCTTGAGTACATCCGTTCTGCCAAACGACTTAATGCGCGTCAGGCGCGTTGGGCGCTGTTTTTCGCTCGTTTCGAGTTCGTGATTTCTTATCGTCCGGGCTCTAAGAACACCAAGCCTGATGCTTTGTCTCGTCTCTTCAGTTCTTCAGTAGCCTCCACTGACCCCGAGGGGATTCTCCCTGAGGGGCGTGTTGTCGGGTTGACTGTCTGGGGAATTGAGAGGCAGGTAAAGCAAGCGCTCACTCACACTCCGTCGCCGCGCGCTTGTCCTAGGAACCTTCTTTTCGTTCCCGTTCCTACTCGTCTGGCCGTTCTTCAGTGGGCTCACTCTGCCAAGTTAGCCGGCCACCCTGGCGTTCGGGGTACGCTTGCTTCCATTCGCCAGCGTTTTTGGTGGCCCACCCGGGAGCATGACACGCGTCGTTTCGTGGCTGCTTGTTCGGTCTGCGCGCAGACTAAGTCCGGTAACTCTCCTCCTGCCGGCCGTCTCAGGCCGCTTCCTATTCCCTCTCGACCGTGGTCTCACATCGCCTTAGATTTTGTCACCGGACTGCCTTCGTCAGCGGGGAAGACTGTTATTCTTACGGTTGTCGATAGGTTCTCTAAGGCGGCTCATTTCATTCCCCTTGCTAAGCTTCCTTCTGCTAAAGAGACGGCACAAATCATCATCGAGAATGTTTTCAGAATTCATGGCCTTCCGTCAGACGTCGTTTCGGACAGAGGTCCGCAATTCACGTCTCAATTTTGGAGGGAGTTTTGCCGTTTGATTGGGGCTTCCGTCAGTCTCTCTTCCGGCTTTCACCCCCAGTCTAACGGTCAAGCAGAACGGGCCAATCAGACTATTGGTCGCATCTTACGCAGTCTTTCTTTTCGCAACCCTGCGTCTTGGTCAGAACAGCTCCCCTGGGCAGAATACGCCCACAACTCGCTTCCTTCGTCTGCGACCGGGCTATCTCCTTTTCAGAGTAGCCTCGGGTACCAGCCTCCGCTGTTCTCATCTCAGTTCGCCGAGTCCAGCGTCCACTCCGCTCAGGCTTTTGTCCAACGTTGCGAGCGCACCTGGAAGAGGGTCAGGTCTGCACTTTGCCGTTATAGGACGCAGACTGTGAGGGCTGCTAATAAGCGTAGAACTAAGAGTCCTAGATATTGTCGCGGTCAGAGAGTTTGGCTCTCCACTCAGAACCTTCCCCTTAAGACGGCTTCTCGCAAGTTGACCCCGCGGTTCATTGGTCCGTTCCGTATTTCTCGGGTCATTAATCCTGTCGCAGTTCGACTTCTTCTTCCGCGATACCTTCGTCGCGTCCACCCGGTCTTCCATGTCTCCTGCATCAAGCCCGTCCTTCGCGCCCCCGCTCGTCTTCCCCCCCCCCCCCATCCTTGTCGAGGGCGCACCCATCTACAGGGTCCGTAGAATTTTGGACATGCGTCCTCGGGGCCGTGGTCACCAGTACCTCGTAGATTGGGAGGGGTACGGTCCTGAGGAGAGGAGTTGGGTTCCCTCTCGGGACGTGCTGGACCGTGCGCTGATCGAGGATTTCCTCCGTTGCCGCCAGGTTTCCTCCTCGAGTGCGCCAGGAGGCGCTCGGTGAGTGGGGGGGTACTGTCATGTACTGTCATGTTGTGTCTTGTCTCTGTCCTTTCCCTTCACCCTGTCTCCCTCTGCTGGTCGTTGTTAGGTTACCTTTTCTCCCCCTCTTTCCCCCAGCTGTGCCTTGTCTCCTCCTAACCACCTCGTCACCCCTTTTCCCACCTGTTCCCTTTTTCCCTCTGATTAGGTCCCTATATCTCTCTCTGTTTCTGCTCCTGTCCTTGTCGGATTCTTGTTTGTTGTGTTTCATGCCTGAATCAGACTGTCGTCATGTTTGCTGTAACCTTGTCTTGTCCTGTCGGAATCTGCCGGTCCGTCTGAGCCTACCTATGTTTGGTAATTAAAGAAGCTCCGTTTAAGTTAATTCGCTTTTGGGTCCTCATTCACGCACCGTAACAGTTAGTGTGTTTGGGCACTACGTCCTCATGGTCTTTGTAAGTTTTGTTATTTTGGATTTGTTAGTTTCACTTAAATAAATATGTGGAACTATACTCACGCTGCGCCTTGGTCCGCTCATTTCCAAGATCGTGACAGTAGCACTGCCTTTAAATAGTTTAACATGGGTCAAATGTTTCGGGTAACCTTCCACAAGCTTCCCACAATAAGTTGGGTGAATTTTGGACCATTCCTCCTGACATAGTTGGTGTAACTGAGTCAGGTTTTCAGGCCTCCTTGCTCGCACACACTTTTTCAGTGTTGCCCATAAATTGTCTATGGGATTGAGGTCAGGGCTTTGTGATGGCCACTCCAATACCTTGACTTTGTTGTCCTTAAGCCATTTTGCCACAACTTTGGAAGTATGCTTGGGGTCATTGTCCATTCGGAAGACCCATTTGCGACCAAGCTTTAACTTCCTGACTGATGTCTTGAGATGTTGCTTCAATATATCCACATAATTTTTCCTCCTCATGATGCCATCTATTTTGTGAAGTGCACCAGTCCCTCCTGCAGCAAAGCACCCCCACAACATGATGCTGCCACACCAGTGCTTCACGGTTGGGAAGGTGTTCTTCGGCTTGCAAGCCTCCCCCTTTTTCCTCCAAACATAACGATGGTCATTATGGCCAAAAAGTTATATTTTTGTTTCATCAGACCAGAGGACATTTCTCCAAAAAGTACGATCTTTGTCCCCATGTGCAGCTGCAAACCGTAGTCTGTTTTTTTATGGCAGTTTTGGAGCAGTGGCTTCTTCCTTGCTGAGCGGCCTTTCAGGTTATGTCGATATAAGACTAGTTCTTTTGTGGATATTGTAATGGTCTGGGTGTAGCTGGTGCAGAGGAGTCAGGCGCAGGACAACAGAGATGAGTAACACAAGTAACTTTACTCAAATATTCCAATAACATGTCATAATACCAAGCCCACAATAACGGACTGAACATACATAAAACAATCACGCACAATAACCATGGGGAAAACAGAGGGTTAAATAATGATCATGTAATTGGGGAATTGAAACCAGGTGTGTAAAGACAAAACAAATGGAAAATGAAAAGTGGATCGGCGATGGCTAGAAGGCCGGTGACTTCGACCGCCAAACACCGCCCGCACAAGGAGAGGGACCGACTTCGGCGGAAGTCGTGACAGATATCGATACTTTGTACCTGTTCCTCCAGCATCTTCACAGGTCCTTTGCTGTTGTTCTGGGATTGGTTTGCACTTGATTTGTCTCTAGGAGACAGAACGCGTCTCCTTCCTGAGCGGTATGACTGCTGTGTGGTCCCATGGTGTTTATACTTGTGTACTATTGTGTGTACAGATGAACGTGGTACCTTCAGGCATTTGGAAATTGCTCCCAAGGATGATCCAGACTTGTCGAGGTCTACAATTTCTTTTCTGAGGTCTTAGCTGATTTCTTTTGATTTTCCCATGATGTCAAGCAAAGAGGCACTGAGTTTGAAGGTAGGTCTTGAAATACATCCACAGGTACACCTCCAATTGACTCAAATTATGTCAATTAGACTATCAGAAGCTTCTAAATCCATTACATAATTTTCTGGAATTTTCCAAGCTGTTAAAAGTTAGTCAACTTATTGTATGTAAACATCTGACCCACTGGAATTGTGATGCAGTGAATTATAAGTAAAATAATCTGTCTGTAAACAATTGTTGTAAAAATGACACATGCACAAAGTAGATGTCCTAACAGATTTGCCAAAACTATAGTTTGTTAACAATACATTTTTGGAGTGGCTGAAAAATGAGTTTTAATGTCTCCAACCGAAGTGAATGTAAACTTCTGAATTCAACTGTACTTATTATTCACATGTACAATTTTGGCTTACATGTAAATATCCATAATGACATTATCATAAATCCTCTTGCAAGCACTCCGGGACAAACACACACAGGAAGCCCATCCACCACTGTACTGGATACATTGTGAAACAAACACGATCAAGCTGTTAATTTACACCATGTTATTGTGTTTTTATTGTCATTTAAGAAGATCCTTCCTTCAGAGAAACACAGCCTCAGGGCTCTCTGGGTAGAAAAGTTGTCAGATCGCTGTGACAACGCGACCCATGGCCCAGGCACAATCGCACTGGATTGACCTTTATAGAAAAACACATGAATTGCATGTGAAATCATGTTTCAGGAACACTTCAGGTGATATTTCACATAGTACTTGAACTACACTCTAATCTGGTGCTGTTACTTTACCCTGGTGCTAGTCTGCAGTGTTTTTTCTGCTTTCCTCACACACACACACACACACACACACACACACACACACACACACACACACACACACACACACACACACACACACACACACACACACACACACACACTATGGTCAGCTGCATTTTACACAATATGAGATTTATCTTTTGAATGTATTTCATTGGTTGATATTCTATACCTATGTATATGTTGAGCCTGAGCAGATCATTATAGTCATGCTGCCTGAGTGAAGCTGCATGTGCTGGAGTCCAGCCTCTTTCTAGCCAGTAAAGTACTTTCTAGTCAGTAAACTTCGTATCTGCATTATTTTAACAGGTGTCCTGGAGAGACTACACAGCAAATTGGCCAGTGTTACCTTGTTGATTTTTCAGTGTAACATTTCTGGTGTTGATTCAGGAGTTAAATTATTTCTGTAAGAGTGAAATTTACATTATTTGGTGTAATAGAACCCCAGCTTTGGTGTTATTAACCAGTGTTGAGTGTGAGATTGTGCTTGTGTCAGTTTTACTCTGTGGAGAGTCAAAACCATGTCCACCATTAACAGATTTCCCAGCATGCTCTACTGCAGGTAGACATTTTCAGGATTGTTTTTAAAATCTGTGTTTTTGACTGTACATTGATTGATTGATTCAATTTATCCTACACAAAGATAACACACATTAGATAGTTAGTAAGATTTATTGCACCAGTTACTGAAATGTTTTTTTCCAGTTAAAATGTTTTAGGTAGTCTCCTCACAATCTTCCTAACCATAACAGTCTTTCTGAATGCAGGTTGCAGGTGAGTAATGATGACAACTATTGGATGTCCTAACTCTGGCTGGATTCCAATAGGAATTACACATCACTTTGCAAGCCAGCATAATGTGACTTTTAGGCCTTATGTGGCCTGTAAACCAGGAGGGTTCTAACACATCTGTGTTAGGGCAAAACTTGGCCATCAAAGTAAGGCCTTATTCATGTATTGTCCTATAGTGTTTTATTTTAATGATAATATTTGCCTCCAGTAGCAACTCACTTGGTGAAGTCCACACAACCATGTCTCTGTCACTAACAAATACAGTCATGGGTGGTAACTCTACAATTCGAAAAGACAAGGCACATGTCACTTTCAATTTGTTGTTTTTGGCCACCCGTGAGTGGAAGTGTTGTACCAGTTTAAGTGGTCTATGGTGATGTTAATTCAAGTTTGAGCATGTCCGCTGCCAGTTCTGAAGTCTTTGTAAAAGCCCACATAAGAGCAGGTAGCATTAAATAATGTTGTTGCATTTGTTAAGTTGTTAATCCAACACAAACAAGAGATATGGACCTCTTGGTGGAATGGTTAAAAAATACTATATAAGGTGTTGTTGCATAACACCATTGGTGTAAACTATATACCCTTCCTAGTGTTAAAAATACTATTCAAGGTGTTATTGCATAACACCATTGGTGTAAACTATATACACTTCCTAGTGTTAAAAATACTATTCAAGGTGTTATTGCATAACACCATTGGTGTAAACTATATACACTTCCTAGTGTTAAAAATACTATATGAGGTGTTGTTGCATAACACCATTGGTGTAAACTATATACCCTTCCTAGTGTTAAAAATACTATATGAGGTGTTGTTGCATAACACCATTGGTGTAAACTATATACCCTTCCTAGTGTTAAAAATACTATATGAGGTGTTATTGCATAACTCAAAAAATGTTAATTCCCTGACACTAATGAAGTGTAATAGTTTCAGCACTAAGCTGAGTGTTAATTCAACACTAAAAAGGTTGGACCCTTATAGGCACTGGCCCAGTGTTACATTGGAGAGTTTGCCGTGTATTTACCTACCACTCTCACACTATACCTCCCTAAGCTCCCTCTCTTCCTCACCTCTCCTCCACCAATCCATTATGTTTCCTATCTTCAACAAGGTCAAAATATATCAAATACTCTAGACATGACACTGGACCCTGCACAACCCAAATATATCAGGAATTCATTAGACACCCATGTCAAAATATTACAGCCACAATTAGCTATTGGGCAGAGAATCATATGTTCTAACTACAATATACGTTTCTAGTTCCATCCAGGAGCATGTTGGTTGGGCACCCATATCTTCATTTCCAACTCAATATTCTGGGGTTGAATTGTTCTGTGTAAAGCAGTTAGACATATATTTCAGCCTGTCGTGGGAGAACAGGTTTGTTGATAGAGGTGTCTGTGATTTTCTGTTTGTTAAATAACAATACACTCTCTCATATGGCGGGCAGTGTGAGGTGATATGGTTAGGAGCCATGACGACACGTTATGTGTGACTCTGCGTTAAGGCCAGACTGGAGTGTAGGCTACTTTTTTACCATTGTAGCGCCATCTGGGCTGGTTTGCGTGTGGACCCCATTGTGTGAGCAAACGACACACACACACACACACACACACACACACACACACACACACACACACACACACACACACACACACACACACACACACACACACACACGCGCATAAGTACATAGAAGCAAGCACACTCACACAGACGCACAATTGCACACATACACACACTCACCTACAGACGCCTCTAGGGTGGGTATGGGGAGGGGAGGTGGACAAGGTTCCGCTAATTTCTATAACAGGAAGTGAGGCTGGAGTCAGCCCACACACCAAGGATGCTGATCCTCTGGAGGCCAGGCTGGGCCCAGACCGTGGGAGAGGAAAAAGGTACAAGCTAAGGGACTAATTATATTTACATCATACTGTACTGCATTCACATCATTCAACTGTTCAATCTAAAATACAACCTCTACTGATTAAGTAAGAAAGGCCAGCTTTGGCCAATGGGTCAAGGTTTAAGACCCTATAATTAGAGTCATTGGTTGAGGGATGTTTGACTGACAGAAGGCACGTGTCAGCAATTTACACAGCAGTGAAAGTCCCCCCCCCCCCCCCCATCTCCACCTCCACTCAACCCCAGTCAGCTTCACTCAAACCTCCTCTCACCCAACTAATCCCTTAATGACCAACCTCTGAGAGAGATGGAGAGCGAGCTAGGGAGCAAGGGAGAGAGAGAGCTAGGGAGCAAGGGAGAGTGAGAGCTAGGGAGCAAGGGAGAGAGAGAGTAAAACAGAAAGCAGAAGACAGCGAAAGAGCTCAAAAGAAAGGGATATGTCCCAGAGGACTGATGAAAAACTAAGTGGTCAAATTGCCCATGTCTGCAGGGACCAATTGAAAATGGTCGTCCGTCAAATGAGAGGTCTCCCTGAGCAGAGGGACGAGAGGTGGGTGGTGCTGGCAGTCCTAAGCAGAGGGACGAGAAGTGAGTTGTGCTGGCAGACGTCCATGACAACACCTGCCACTGGATTAGACTGAATTATAGGAACAGATCTGGTTGATGATGAGGATCATGTGGCGAGGGCAGGAATATGAAGGGTTGGGCTGTGGCCCAGGTGCAGTTCAGTGGCTCAGCCTCTCAGGAATTGAAGAATTTTAGTTTCACAGAGCAACATCACATCAAATCAAATTTTATTTGTCAAATGCTCTGAATAGTGTAGACCTTACACTTACAAGCCCTTAACCAACAATGCAATTTTAAGAAAAATAACTGTTAGGAAAGTATTTACTAAAATATACTGAAATTAAAAAGAAGATAATAGAAAAATAACAAATAATTAAAGAGCAACAATAAAATAACAGAAGTGAGGCTATTGACATGGGGTACCGGTACAGAGTCAATGTGCGGAGGCACAGGTTAGTCAAGGTAATTGAGGTAATATATACATGTAGGTAGAGGTAAAGTGACTATGCATAGATAATATACAGAGAGTAGCACCAGCATAAAAATGCAAATAGTCTAGGTAGCGATTTGATTAGCTGTTCAGGAGTCTTATAGCTTTGGGGGAGAAGCTATTAAGATTGCCATGCAGTAGCAGAGAGAACAGTCTATGACTAGGGTGGCTGGAGTCTTTAGCAATTTTTAGAGCCTTCATCTGACACCACCTGGTATAGAGGTCCTGGATGACAGGAAGGTTGGCCCCAGTGATGTACTGGGCCGTACGCACTACCCCCTGTAGTGCCTTGCGGTCAGAGGCTGAGCAGTTGCCATACCAGGCAGTGATGCAATCAGTCAGGATGCTCTCGATGGTGCAAATGTAGAACCTTTTGAGGATCTGAGGACCCATGCCAAATTTTTTCAGTCTCCTGAGGGGAATAGGCGTTGTTGTGCCCTCTTCATGACCGTCTTGGTGTGTTTGGACCATGATAGTTCGTTGGTGATGTGGACACCAAGGAACTTGAAGCTCTCAACCTGCTCCACTACAGCCACGTCGATGAGAATGGGGATGTCCTCTGCACTCCTTTTCCTGTAGTACACCCTTGTCTTGATCACGTTGAGGGAGACGTTGTTATCCTGGCACCACACTGCTAGATCTCTGACCTCCTCCCTATAGGCTGTCTCATCGTTGTCGGTGATCAGGCCTACTACTGTTGTGTCGTCGGAAAACTTAATGATGGTGTTGGAGTCACACTTGACCATGCAGTCATGGGTGAATAGGGAGTACAGGAGTGGACTGAGCACACACCCCTGAGGGACCCCCATGTTGAGGATCAGTGTGGCAGCTGTGTTGTTACCTACCCTTACCACCTGGGGGTGGCCTGTCAGGAAGTCCAGGATCCTGTTGCAGAGTGAGGTGTCCAGGTTCCTTAGCTTAGTGATGAGCTTTGAGGGCACTATGGTGTTGAACGCTGAGCTGTAGTCAATTAATAGAATTCTAACGTAAGTCTTTATTTTGTCCGGCTGGGAAGTTGCATAGTGGAGTGCAATAGAGATTGCGTCATCTGTGGATCTGTTGCGACAGTATGTGAGCCATGACCAGCCTTTCAAAGCACTTCATGGCTACAGACGTGAGTGCTACGGGTCAGTAGTAATTTAGACAGGTTGCCTTGGTGTTCTTGGGCACAGGGACAATGGTGGTCTGCTTGAAACATGTTGGTATCACAGAATCGGTCAGGGACAGGTTGAAAATGTCAGTGAAGACACTTCCCGGTTGGGATTTCTTATAAGCGTCCGGTTAGAGTCCCGCTCCTTGAAAGTGGCAGATCTACCCTTTAGGTCAGTGCGGATGTTGCCTGTAATCCATGGCTTCTGGTTGGGGTATGTACGTAAGGTCACTCTGGGGACGACGTCATCGATACACTTATTGATGAAGCCAGTGACTGATGTGGTGTACTCCTCAATGCCATCGGAAGAATCCCAGAATATATTCCAGTCTGTGCTAGCAAAACAGTCATGTAGCTTAGCATCTGCGTCATCTGACCACTTCTGTATTGAGTGAGTCACTGGTACTTTTTGTTTTAGTTTTAACTAGTAAGCAGGAATCAGGAGGATAGAATTATGGTCAGATTTGCCAAATGGATGCAGAGGGAGAGCTATGTACGCGTCTCTCTGTGTGGAGTAAAAGTGCTGTAGAGTTTTTTTTCCCTCTGGTTGCATATGTAACATGCTGGTAGATATTAGGTTAAACAGATTAAAGTTTCCCTGCATTAAAGTCTGCAGCCACTAGGAGTGCCACCTCTGGATTAGCATTTTCTTGTTTGCTTATGGCTTTATACAGCTGACTGCGGTCTTAGTGCCAGCATCGGTTTGTGGTGATAAATAGACACCTACGAAAAATGTAGATAAAAACTCTCTTGGTAAATAATGTGGTCTATAGCTTTTCATGAGATACTCTACATCAGGTGATCAAAACCTTGAGTCTTCCTTAATATTAGATTTCGTGCACCAGCTGTTAGACACAGATCGCCACCCCTTGTCTTACCAGGGGCAGCTGTTCTATCTTGCCGATGCACGGAAAAAGAAGCCAGCTGCATGTTATCCATGTTGTCGTTCAGCCACGACTCTGTGAAACATAAGATATTACAGTTTTTAATGTTCCGTTGGTAGGATAGTCTTGATCAGAGCTCATCCAATTTATTATCCAATGATTGCACGTTGGCTAACAGGACTGATGGTAGAGATGGATTACCAACTCGTCGTCGGATCCTTGCGAGTCCCCCCGACCTATAACCCCGATATCCTCGTCTCTTCTACATGCGAATGATTGGGACTTGGGCCTTGTCCGGTGTTTGAAGTAAATCCTTTGCATCCGACTCGTTAAGAAAAAAATCGTATAAATTATTCTGGGTATAAATGAGATCAAAAAACATAGCAGGGTGGGCTTATTGACAATATGATCTGGTAATGAAATAACATTTCACCTGCCATTTTAAACAATACAAGGGGCTTGAAGTAGCCTAGCTACTTGAACTTGAATTTGGAGCTCAGACATTCAAGTACTGGAATAGGCCTACCTTGAAAATCAGACTTTTCCTAATTTTGGTGCTTGAAAAGTCCTTTTAATTATTGTAGCCAATTTATAAGTTCTCCTGCTCCCTTATAATTATCTGTGATTGAAATTTTGAACAGTTTTTATGATAGATGTGGCCACTTTCATTACTTCAACTGAAGGGTGTTGCGCTTCTCTGTTGCGAGTAAAACCACACAGGGTTATCATGAGAACCACAACATCTAATGTTGGGTTCAACTTGGCTTTCCATACAATTCCTTACATTAAACAACATTGCAAAATCAGCTATGGTTAGATTCAAATGGTGTGATTAATGCTACCGCTATTCATTGCTTTCTTATTTGCCTGCATTGGCCACATATGCTACAGAAAAATCGCCATGCATTCATCCAATCTATTTAGTCAGGCAATGTCCACATTATTCTCACATATTTTAGAATGTAATACTAATTTGAATATCAATACATTGTCAAGGCCTAAAAGAAGCATAATTCTTAAAGTGTTAATTGCCCTACTTTTTCTGTTATATAAATACTACAATTGGATAACATTGAGGCCCTTGTAAATTACAATTAAGTGCTTGAAAAAGTCCCTGAAAGTCCTTGAATTAGACTTGCCAATGTCTGTATGAACTCTGCTTAATGATGTATAGTCCTAGACCTATGTTGTTGTATAGCTGGAGTTATGGGCCAATTTACATGTATTCACTTTTATCCCTCTAAGTACACGTGGAACTGCATGAAAATACTTTCAAACCATTTAAAAATATGTATCCCAATGTCACACATTGGCCCCATTATTTATAGAAAGACCCATAAACACACACACACAGGTTGTAACATAGCTACACACACAATCACAGAGGATTTAACTCCCACATGAACACAAACATATTCACACGCACACACACTAGTGATGCATGGGTTGACTCATAACCGGCATGGTCTCCATGGTTATATCCGCGGGGTGCACGGGTTTAGGGTCATGAAATATTGCGTGGATGAAGGGCGGGTGGGTGGAGGGCATGTTGAATAAAGAGAAAACAATGCATTAAATATCCTTAAATGTATAATCCATGTTCAATTTATATTTGTAGGCTACATTGAGGTTACATTATTTTTATCTGGCGTTCGTGTGTAAGCCGAAGCTTTAGGGCCTTACTGTATGCTAGCCAAATACACACCAATTGCCAGATGCTTCTGGGAACTTTGGCAGAAAAAGTTTATGTTGATCCACTGAGTCAAAAACGACAATGTCAGAGTTTAATTCAATAAGAGAAAAGCTGGGAAATGGAGAGTTGAAAAGAAAGAGAAGGGAGGGCCAGAACAGTAGCCTAACGTTTGGGAAATATGTTATGTGTGATGGTTGTGAGGCACCATACAAGTTCGACAGTCACAAGATGGGGATTTCAAATATGGTACGTCAAGGGAACTGTAGGCCTACTGTTCAGATGGGTTAAATGGAATAGTAGCCTAAATTAAATCTGGACACATCTGGTAGGCGATAACCTCTCGCATAGCCTGACATAATAGTACCTCCTGCAGAATGAAGCAGTTCTTGCAGTAAAATGATACATCAAATGTACATTTTGACTCGGGAACAGCAGTGAAATCATATTTCTTTCTTTCAGCATCTTGAGAGTAAGACTGATGCAGTTCGGGACCATCTGCAAAGGGGCTATATTTATCAGCATCATAAAAGCTGATAAATAGTATTTCATTTACAAAAAATAGGCATCCATGCCGAACTGAAATCATATCAGAAACATGTTGGGTCGTTTTCATAGCTTTTAACTACCCTTAAAACCAGTCAAACTGGTCAATTGGAAATGTTGAACGTGATTGCATTTTCTCCCCAGTCCCTAAATGTATTTGCTGCCGAGAGAAGCGGAGAGGAAACAGAACACTAGATTGAAGCATTCATTCATTCTATCAATGTATGACGTACCCTACATGACCAAAAGTATTTGTACACCTGCTTGTCGAACATCTCATTCCAAAAGCATGGGTGTTAATATGGAGTTGGTCTCCCTTTGTTGATATAACAGCCTCCACTATTCTGGGAAGGTTTTCCACTAGATGTTAGAACATTGCCACGGGGACTTGCTTCTCAGTGCTAGAGGCGTCACTACAGACCCTGGTTTTGATCCCGGGTTGTGTCACAACCGGCCATGATTGGGAGTCCCATAGGGCGGCAGACAATTGGCACAGCATCTTCGGGGTTAGGTGAGGATTTGGACTGGTTAGGCCATCATTGTAAAATAAGAATTTGTTCTTAACTGACTTGCCTAGTTAAATAAAGGTTAAATAAATGTAAAAAATGGTCATGCTGAAACAGGAAAGGGCCTTCCCCAAACTGCTGCCACAAAGTTGGAAGCACAGAATCGTCTAGAATATCATTGTATGCCGTAGCATTAAGATTTCCCTCCATTGGAACTAAGGGGCCTGAATGATGAAAAACAACCCCAGACCATTATTCCTCCTCCACCAAACTTTACAGTTGGCACTATGCATTGGGGCAGGTAGCATTCTCCTGGCATCCGCCTAACCCATATTCATCCGTTGGACTGCCAGATGGTGAAGCGTGATTCATCACTCAAGAGAATGCGTTTCCACTGCTCCAGTCCAATGGCGGCAAGCTTTACACCACTCCAGCCGACGCTTGGCATTACGCATGGCGATCTTAGGCTTGTGCGTGGCTGCTAGCCATGGAAACCCATTTCATGAAGCTCCCGATGACTGTTTCTTGTGCAGACACTGCTTCCAGAGTCAGTTTGGAACTCGGTAGTGAGTGTTGCAACCAAGGACAGACAATTATTATGCGCTACGAGCTTCAGCGGTCCCGTTCTGTGAGCTTGTGTGGCCTACCACTTTGTGGTTGAGCTGATGTTGCTCTTAGATGTTTCCACTTCACAATAATAGCCCTTAAAGTTGACCGGGGCAGCTATAGCATGCAGAAATCTGATGAACTGACTAGTTGGAAAGGTGGGATTCTATTGCGGTGCCACATTGAAAGTCACTGAGCTCTTCAGTAAGGCCATTCTACAGCCAATGTTTGTCTATGGAGAGTGCATGGTTGTGTGCTCGATTGTATACACCTGTCAGCAATGGGTGTGGCTGAAATAGCCTGATCCATTCATTTGAAGGGGTGTCCACATACTTTTGTATACAGTATATAATGTATATTCTGTTGAGTAAGGTTTATTTCATCTTCTTATAGGGCAACTGGATCCTGGATTCCCTGACGGGCCGCCCCCAGGTGGTAAGGGTAGGGAACAACACATCCCCCACGCTGATCTTCAACACGGGGGCCCCTCAGGGATGCGTGCTCAGTCCCCTCCTATTATACTCCCTGTTCACTTATGACTGTATGGCAAGGCACGACTGCAGAACCACCATCATGTTTGCCGATGACACAACAGTGGTAGGCCTGATTACCAACAATGATGAGACAGCCTATAGGGAGGAGGTCAGAGACCTGGCTGTGTGGTGCCAGGACAACAACCTCTCCGTCAACGTGATCAAGATAAAGGAGATGATTGTGGAAATCAGGAAAAGGACAGAGCACGCCCAATTCTCATCAACGGGGCTGCAGTGGAGCAGGTTGTGAGCTTCAAGTTCCTTGGTGTCCACATCACCAACAAACAAACTATCATGGTCCAAACACACCAAGACAGTCGTGAAGAGGGCAGAACAAAGCCTATTCCCCCTCAGGAGACTGAAAAGATTTGGCATGGGTCCTCAGATCCTCAAAAGGTTCTACATCTGCACCATCGAGAGCATCCTGACGGGTTAGCATCACTGCATAGAATGGCAACTGCTCGGTCTCTGACCGCAAGGCTGAAGGCCCTAAAAATTGTCAAAGACCCCAGCCACCCTAGTCTTAGACTGTTCTCTCTGCTACCTCACGGCAAGCGGTGCCGGAGTGCCAAGTCTAGGTCCAAAAGGCTTCTTAACAGCTTCTACCCCCAAGCCATAAGACTCCTGAACAGCTAATCAAAGGGCTACCCAGACCCCTCTTTTACGCTGCTGCTACCCTGTTAATTATCTACGCATATCGACTTTAACTCAACCTACATGTACATATTATCTCAATTACCTCGACTAACCGGTGCACAATGACTCTGTTACAGTACCCCCTGTATTTAACCTCACTATTGTTACTTTACTGTTGCTGTTTAATTACTGTTATTACAGTAATTACTGTTTGTTACTTTACATTTTTTACTTATCTGTTTTTTACTTAACACTTTTTAAAAAACTTCTTAAAGCATTGTTGGTTAAGGGCTTGTCTGTAAGCATTTCACTGTAAGCATTTCACTACACCAGTTGTATTCGGTGCATGTGACAAATACAATTTGATTTGATTTGAGTAATGACAGAGGAAAAGCTGCATGTATCACAGTACATTTTGCAGTGTTAAAGGTGCATTGTGCAGAAATCGCTGCACCGTTTCCTGGTTGCAAAAATTCTAATAGTTCGCCTAGTTTCAGTTTGTGGCAGTACAGGCATAGAGAATGTGGAGAACCATTGTACCATCTAAACAGCTGTGAAATATATTTTCAATAACCAAACAAAAGTGTATTTTCAGCTGAAGCTGGTGTACAAAACTGAAAGTAAAAGAAGCAACAACTAAACTTCAAGGAAAGGTTCACCCATCTGGAATGTTTTGTTGTTTTTGTCAATCTCTGAGTGATGGTCTATCAATTTCCTGAATCTCTGAGTGATGGTCTATCAATTCCCTGAATCTCTGAGTGATGGTCTATCAATTCCCTGAATCTCTGAGTGATGGTCTATCAATTCCCTGAATCTCTGAGTGATGGTCTATCAATTCCCTGAATCTCTGAGTGATGGTCTATCAATTCCCTGAATCTCTGAGTGATGGTCTATCAATTCCCTGAATCTCTGAGTGATGGTCTATCAATTCCCTGAATCTCTGAGTGATGGTCTATCAATTCCCTGAATCTCTGAGTGATGGTCTATCAATTCCCTGAATCTCTGAGTGATGGTCTATCAATTCCCTGAATCTCTGAGTGATGGTCTATCAATTCCCTGAATCTCTGAGTGATGGTCTATCAATTCCCTGAATCTCTGAGTGATGGTCTATCAATTCCCTGAATCTCTGAGTGATGGTCTATCAATTCCCTGAATCTCTGAGTGATGGTCTATCAATTCCCTGAATCTCTGAGTGATGGTCTATCAATTCCCTGAATCTCTGAGTGATGGTCTATCAATTCCCTGAATCTCTGAGTGATGGTCTATCAATTCCCTGAATCTCTGAGTGATGGTCTATCAATTCCCTGAATCTCTGAGTGATGGTCTATCAATTCCCTGAATCTCTGAGTGATGGTCTATCAATTCCCTGAATCTCTGAGTGATGGTCTATCAATTCCCTGAATCTCTGAGTGATGGTCTATCAATTCCCTGAATCTCTGAGTGATGGTCTATCAATTCCCTGAATCTCTGAGTGATGGTCTATCAATTCCCTGAATCTCTGAGTGATGGTCTATCAATACCCTGAATCTCTGAGTGATGGTCTATCAATTCCCTGAATCTCTGAGTGATGGTCTATCAATTCCCTGAATCTCTGAGTGATGGTCTATCAATTCCCTGAATCTCTGAGTGATGGTCTATCAATTCCCTGAATCTCTGAGTGATGGTCTATCAATTCCCTGAATCTCTGAGTGATGGTCTATCAATTCCCTGAATCTCTGAGTGATGGTCTATCAATTCCCTGAATCTCTGAGTGATGGTCTATCAATTCCCTGAATCTCTGAGTGATGGTCTATCAATTCCCTGAATCTCTGAGTGATGGTCTATCAATTCCCTGAATCTCTGAGTGATGGTCTATCAATTCCCTGAATCTCTGAGTGATGGTCTATCAATTCCCTGAATCTCTGAGTGATGGTCTATCAATTCCCTGAATCTCTGAGTGATGGTCTATCAATACCCTGAATCTCTGAGTGATGGTCTATCAATTCCCTGAATCTCTGAGTGATGGTCTATCAATTCCCTGAATCTCTGAGTGATGGTCTATCAATTCCCTGAATCTCTGAGTGATGGTCTATCAATTCCCTGAATCTCTGAGTGATGGTCTATCAATTCCCTGAATCTCTGAGTGATGGTCTATCAATTCCCTGAATCTCTGAGTGATGGTCTATCAATTCCCTGAATCTCTGAGTGATGGTCTATCAATTCCCTGAATCTCTGAGTGATGGTCTATCAATTCCCTGAATCTCTGAGTGATGGTCTATCAATTCCCTGTGTTTTCATATGTATTTGAGTT
The DNA here is from genome assembly GCF_057628025.1 of Oncorhynchus mykiss. NCBI lineage: Eukaryota > Metazoa > Chordata > Actinopteri > Salmoniformes > Salmonidae > Oncorhynchus > Oncorhynchus mykiss. The sequence goes on from NC_143038.1 coordinate 45,529,288, forward strand.
ATTGGTGTTCAAGCAGGCAAAAATCTGTCTGGTATGACGTAGCACCGCGATAAAGTCTCTCTCACTACACTGGAAGTTAATAGGAATACGACTTTTAGATTACGGAAATGTCTATCACACATGTCAGATTTCAATACTGGCAAGTGTCATAACTCGGGAGGATGTCTTCTCTCGAATGGGCCATTGATCATATTTTTGTAGAGCATGCTGGGAAATATAAAAGTCATGGGTATGGTTTTGATGGGACTGTTTTACACCCCACAGTTTAAAACAATAACTCTGGGTATTAACACCACAACTGTTTTTTTTACACCACTGAGTGTTCATCAACAATATAAGTGTTACACTGAAAAATCAACACTGGACAATTTTCTGTGTATGGCCAAGTTGACTAACAAATAGCCTACCAAAAGTTATAAGCAGAAACATAGACCTATCTAAATTAGGTGTAAAAAAAAAATATCCTGCAACCTGTAAAACATTTATTTCAGCATTTGACTGTACAGCGCATTTGATCAATTTGCGGGTTTGGGTTGGGTGCGGGCGTCAGATTTTCATTTTGTCATATATAGTCGGGCGGTTGTGGATTGGTTATTAGCAATTGCGAGCGGGTGCGGGTGAACAAACATCTGAAACCACACACACACACACACACACACACACACACACACACACACACACACACACACACACACACACACACACACACACACACACACACACACACACACACACATACACTTGCAAGATTGATTACATAAAACTGGAAAATCAGAACATTAGCACCTAACAACTTCCTGTTATGCTCTTTTCCCCTCATTTCTATTTTCTCCTTTATTGCTCCTCCCTCCTCCATGTTATTCACTCCTCCTGTCTGATTCATTTCGTATTTTTCCTTTCTTGCTCCCCTCCTTTCTCCTGGCTCTCTCCCAGGTCATGTAACACGAGAAGTCACTATTCTGTTCTTTCTGCTAAGTATCCCCAGCCATTAGTGACATCAAATCAGCACAGAGGCAGGGAGACGGGAGAAAGAAGGACAGAGGCAGGGAGAGGGGGAGAGAGAAGGACAGAGGGAGGGAGAGGGGGAGAGAGAAGGACAGAGGGAGGGAGAGGGGGAGAGAGAAGGACAGAGGCAGGGAGAGGGGGAGAGAGAAGGACAGAGGCAGGGAGAGGGGGAGAGAGAAGGACAGAGGCAGGGAGAGGGGGAGAGAGAAGGACAGAGGCATGGAGAGGGGGAGAGAGAAGCCAGAGGGAGGGAGAGGGGGAGAGAGAAGGACAGAGGCAGGGAGAGGGGGAGAGAGAAGGACAGAGGCAGGGAGAGGGGGAGGGGGAGAGAGAAGGACAGAGGGAGGGAGAGGGGGAGAGAGAAGGACAGAGGGAGGGAGAGGGGGAGAGAGAAGGACAGAGGCAGGGAGAGGGGGAGAGAGAAGGACAGAGGCAGGGAGAGGGGGAGAGAGAAGGACAGAGGCAGGGAGAGGGCGAGGGGGAGAGAGAAGGACAGAGGGAGGGAGAGGGGGAGAGAGAAGGACAGAGGCAGGGAGAGGGGGAGAGAGAAGGACAGATGGAGGGAGAGGGGGAGAGAGAAGGACAGAGGCATGGAGAGGGGGAGAGAGAAGGACAGAGGCAGGGAGAGGGGGAGGGGGAGAGAGAAGGACAGAGGGAGGGAGAGGGGGAGAGAGAAGGACAGAGGCAGGGAGAGGGGGAGAGAGAAGGACAGAGGCAGGGAGAGGGGGAGAGAGAAGGACAGAGGCATGGAGAGGGGGAGAGAGAAGGACAGAGGCAGGGAGAGGGGGAGAGAGAAGGACAGAGGCAGGGAGAGGGGGAGAGAGAATGATAGAGACAGGAAGAGGGGGAGAGAGAAGCCAGAGGGAGGGAGAGGGGGAGAGAGAAGGACAGAGGGAGGGAGAGGGGGAGAGAGAAGGACAGAGGGAGGGAGAGGGGGAGAGAGAAGGACAGAGGGAGGGAGAGGGGGAGAGAGAAGGACAGAGGGAGGGAGAGGGGGAGAGAGAAGCCAGAGGGAGGGAGAGGGGGAGAGAGAAGGACAGAGGGAGGGAGAGGGGGAGAGAGAAGAACAGAGGCAGGGAGAGGGGGAGAGAGAAAGACAGAGGGATGGAGAAAGAGGAAGAGGGTGATAAGAACAGATCAGAGTGGGAACAGAAGAGAGACAGAAAGAGAGGAGGAGGAGGATAGAGGGAAAGAAAGGAGAGGGAGATGGAAATGGGAGGGAGTGAATGAGATGGAAGGATGGAGTGAAAATTGAGATATAATGGCAAGAGGGGACAGAGGAAAGAGAGGGAGAGGAAAAGAGATAAAACAGAGAGGGAGAAGTAGATCTGGTTTCAGTGTGTTTTCATGCTCCCTCTCCATTACAGTAATGTGCTGGATCCATTTAACTAATGCATAAAAGCACCATGATACCCACAATAAACAGCATTACACAATGAATTAGGGGGGAGAGCGAGAGAGAGAGGTACACTGAAACATATCCAGTATACACACACACACATAAACACACATGCATACATACGCAGTAAATACAAACCAAAACGCATGCGCGCACACACACACACACACACACACACACACACACACACACACACACACACACACACACACACACACACACACACACACACACAGAGACACAGACACACACACACACACAGACACACACACACACACACACACACACACAGAGTGACTAACTTCATTACCCAGCCCATTCCTCTTAGTGAGAGGAGAAAAATTCAACCCAATTACCACACCAGAGCCAAATTAAAAGCTTTTCCTCTCAATGGCCGCCAACAGTCTGCTGTCAAATGAACAGCGCTAAGTCCCTCTGTGTTAATGGAGCCTTTCTCTACCCCGAAACTCCAACATCTTTATTCACACTGACTCGCCTCAGTTGAAACAACATTTAAAACCAACAGCAAAATATTACAATGTCCTCACTAACATCAACATCAATCAAAATGGGGAGACACCTAGAAATGATGAACAATACACCCATCACCATGGAAACCCCTAGCCCAATACACTTATTATGATTATTATTTACAATTAAAGGCTTCTCCCATTCAAAGTGCACTAGGACTAAATACTCACATTGATACATTGTTAGAAGCATGTTTTCTTATATCAATCTCTATTCTCACTCCTTCTCCCTCTTTCTTTGACCCCTCTCTCCTCTTCCATCTCCCCCTGTCCTCCCCTTTTCTTCCCCTCCTCGGTGTCCTAATCCAGTTCGAAAGTAAACAGGCTCCGTTCTTCATTCCAGTCTAAACCGTATCCAATGTACCAAAGCTGAGCTCTGTGCTGGCCTGTGCTGCTGGGGCTCCACAGAGGTCAGAATTGGGCCAGCAGGCAGCTCAACCCAGCGACCCAGAGATAGAGACAGGGGAGCTGGATAAGGGGCAGCCCAACACTGGGTGTCTGAATGAGCCATCCTGGAGCTGTAGTAGATGTGGGGCCTACTCAGAGTTAATTGTGTATTATCTATTGTATATTATACAATATTGTCTATGAATAGGGCTATCACTCAGACAATGAGCTCAATATGAACCTACTGAGAATGGAGCAGATATGAGAATCCCCCCCCCACACACACACATATAGTCCTGTCCTGTTCTGTCCTATCCCAGCCACACAGCGTGAGAATGGGCCACAGCATCTCCTCTCAGACCCCCCTCAGAGCCCCCTGGAGACCCACAGCATCTCCCCGATCACTTTACACTGATGGGCATTAGTCTGAGCATCAAGCATCACCACGCAACCGTCCCCCATCAGTTACCTTCACTATACAGCCTTGCTCAGACCTTTTATTAGGTTTATGAGTGTCAATGGAAGCATGCACGTATACACCCACCCACAAGCATGAACACACACACACACACACACACACACACACACACACACACACACACACACACACACACACACACACACACACACACACACACGCAGCGTCGCCCATGTCTCCTGTAAACCCCATCCCTTCACTCAGTCCCAGCCACCCAGTCAATATGGTCCCTCTCTGGGAAGAGTGTTTTATCTGATCCCCCACCACTCTCTGGGGTGTTATCCCTGTTACCCCTGTTCCCTTTCTCCTCCTCCTCCCAGACCAAGCCAAGCCTCAGGAGGGACCCCTCACAATCAACACACATGCCCTTACTTGTAATTTCACACGGCCCAAAATATGTCCTCATTATGTGGTACTGTCCATTTTGTGGACTTTTCACCTCTTATTGAAGTGTCACAGCCTTGCCTACAAGGCAGGGATTTTATGCAGGCTGGGAAGTCTTTAAAAAAACGAATTTGTAACTCTCTGAAGGAAAGTTGAAGCCGATCTTTAATTCAAAGATTCTGTTGAATCGGTCTCTATCTGCCCGTCTGTCGCTCTGACCAGAACCCAGAGCGGAGTTACCGTTACCCACTAATGAGTTTTAGTCTAATTGGCATCCATCCAACCTTAATTGCACTCTGTAATTAATATTCCTGTTAATCGGCTGGAGATCAGATGTTGTGGGATGGGGGAGGTGCTTGTAAATCTAATAATGTGAGTTTCTAACTGATTTAGGAGGCCTTCAGACAGCAAGGTTATCTCTGTCTCTCTGTGACACTGTCACTTACAGGAGCTCCCAACAGATACCATCACACAGACCCACTTTTCCCGCTACATTTAACGTTCTCTCTCCCCCACAATTATCCCTTTTCCTCCCAGAAACGTTGTGTTCCAAGGGAGGGGAGGACACGCCAGTTGGCTCATCAATCATTGTCATCAATGAGTGTGTTGTGCAAAGACAAAGTAAATCTCCCAAACTCTTTCACCTTCTTTCACATTTCACTCCCTTCCTGTCAATCATTCAGGTTTGATTAATCAGAGACATGACAAGATGATTCGTTCTTTAAAAGTTCATTCCTTTTAAAAATGTATTTAACGAGGCAAGTCAGTTAGGAACAAATTCATATTTAAAATAACGGCCTACCCCAGCCAAACCCTAACGACGCTAGGCCAGTTGTGCGCTGCCCTATGGGACTCCCAGTCACAGCCAGTTGTGCGCTGCCCTGTGGGACTCCCAGTCACAGCCAGTTGTGCGCTGCCCTGTGGGACTCCCAGTCACAGCCAGTTGTGCGCTGCCCTGTGGGACTCCCAGTCACAGCCAGTTGTGCACTGCCCTGTGGGACTCCCAGTCACAGCCAGTTGTGCGCTGCCCTGTGGGACTCCCAGTCACAGCCAGTTGTGCGCTGCCCTGTGGGACTCCCAGTCACAGCCAGTTGTGCACTGCCCTGTGGGACTCCCAGTCACAGCCAGTTGTGCGCTGCCCTGTGGGACTCCCAGTCACAGCCAGTTGTGCGCTGCCCTGTGGGACTCCCAGTCACAGCCAGTTGTGCGCTGCTGCGCTGAATATCAATAAACAGGTGTCACACAGTATATAATGCAGAACTACAACGGAACAAAACATTACAGGACGGGACAATATATTTGGCAAATTTCTAATACAAAGCTATTTCAGGAAAAAAAATCTGCCAAATGTCTGAGGAGAAAAGGCAAAGTCACACAAACACTATAGTCTATGCTTTGACTGGCCTGCAATGACATAAATCCTCAGAACCAACCAACGCCACCTCTTGGTAAGTGCTGTGGTCCCTTCAGATATCCACTTCCCTGTCCACCCATGGATGGTTATCAGGCTCAGGTCAGAGGGCAAAGGGCACATTGTTTCAGAGTCTTTATCACCAATCCATCATGGCTGAGTGAGTTTGGATTGGGCTGTGTGGACCACTGTTGCTCAGACTAAAGGTACTAATACCATTATCCATTACATTACCCATCCTGGTTCCAGGGCCATGCATGTTGGGCCACATGTCTGTCCATCTGTCCTAATCCTATTAGGAATATATATAACTTAACGCTATTTTCCTTCTCCACTCACTTTGTCTCTCTCTCCATCTCTTTCCATTGGGACTCCCTCATAATGATCAATGACAAACATAAGAACAACTTTCTTTAAAAACACTCCCGGGTGGAGCAGCGGTCTACGGCACTGCATCTCAATCCAAGAGGTGTCACTAAAGTACCTGGTTTGAATCCAGACGGTGATTGGGTGTCCCATAGGGCAGCGTACAATTGGCCTAGCGTCGTCGGGGTTTGGCTGGAACAGGCCGACATTGTAAATAAGAATTTGTTCATTGGAACAAAACATGAAAAAATTCATGAAATAGTATTAAGGATGAGGATTATGAAAATGTTTTTACTTTCCCTGATGAATTAGTCCATCCTCCCCTCTGCTCTCTCCCTGGGGTATAGCTTGTAACGGCACACAAGCATCTGTGCTACAGCGTGGATGAGTGTGTATGGTGTTTATTCAAAATGACCAACAGTAAGAGATGGGGTCCCATATGGCTCCGTTGGTAGAGCATGATGCTTGCAATGCCAGGGTTGTGGGTTCGATTCCTACGGGGGACCAGTACGGGGAAAAAGATACAGAAATGTATCCAGTGACTACTGTAACCTGCTCTGGATGAGAGTGTCTGCTAAACTCCTCAAATATAACATGCGTCATCCTCAGTAAAACACACAGTCACCCTCAAAAATCTATCACTCTTCTATAACATAAAGCTGCAATTTTGCGCCACACAGTAGAACACACCTGTGTGACAACCTATAACACCGGCAAAGAGATGAGGATGGAGAAAAGAGGATAATGATTGACCTAAGAAAACAGAGGAGGCAGATGAAGGTATAGGTGCAGAACAAAGGGAGAGTGCCTTACATGACGGCAGGTTATTTTATGCAACTGTATGGAGTGTCATTTGAGTCCTCGGTCAGGTCTTTGTCATGCCAACAAAGCCACAGAGTTTGACTGGGTAATCTTAGACTGAGCTGCTTGGCAGTGGCTGTCGAGGTGGGGTATTGACTGTAATGGGGCACAGACAGTGGTCTAAAGTAATTAAGTAAAAATACTTTAAAGTACTACTTAAGTCATTTTTTGGTATCTATACTTTACTTTACTATTTATATGTTTGATAACTTTTACTTTTACTTCACTACATTCCTAAAGAAAATAATGTACATTTTACTCCATACATTTTCCCTGACACCCAAAAGTACTCATTACATTTTGAATGCTTAACAGGACAGGAAAACTGTCCAATTCAGACAAACTTACCAAGAGAACATCCCTACTGCCTCTAATCTGGCAGACTCACTAAACACAAATGCTTAATTTGTAAATAATGTCTGAGTGTTGGAGTGTGCCCTTGACTATACACAAATTTAAAAAACAAGAAATTGTGCCATTTGGATTGCCTAATAGAAGTCATTTAAATTGAAATTATTGAATTATTAAATTGAAATTATTGAAATTATTGATACTTTACCTTTACTTTTGATATTGAAATATATTTTTGCAATTACATTTACTTTTGATACTTAAATATATTTAAAACCAAATATTTTTCTACTTTTTCTCAAGTAATATTTTACTGGGTGATTTTACTTGAGTAATTTTCTCTTAAGGTATCTTTACTTTTACTCAAGTATGACAGTTGGGTTATTTTTCCGCCACTGGGCACAGATACAGGGGATAAGGAGATTGTCATACTTGAGTAAAAGATACAGTGGATAAGGAGATTGTCATACTTGAGTAAAATATACAGTGGATAAGGAGATTGTCATACTTGAGTAAAAGATACAGTGGATAAGGAGATTGAACCTGTTTTTGTCACGCCTGCTCCCGCTTCCTCTCTCTGGTGCCAGACTGCCCTTCATTACGCACACCTGTCACCATCATTACGCTCATCAGCGCTCATTGGACTCCCCTGGACACCTTTACTTTGTTGATTGCCCCTCTATATCCGTCTGCTCCTCAGTTTGTTCCCCATGTCAGCATTATTGTTGTTTTGTTTTCCCCTGTCCAGACGCTGTCCGTAGTCTGTTCCTGTCCATGTTTCATTAAATGTTCACTCCCTGTACTTGCTTCTCGTCTCCAGCGTCGGTCCTCACAATTTTACCTCAGAGGGGACCATTTTCAGTGTTATGCCACCACATGCTCTGTTTTTCAGTGGGTGAAGAGGGGTGAAGGGGGTTAGAGGGGAGATGGATGGTTGTGGGACAGGGTGATAGAGGACACACACATTTGAATTCAGAAATGGTTGGGAAGGGAGGTGGCTCAACCTGTACCTCTTTGTGACTTACTGTGACCTCTAAAGGAGGGAAGAGGTGAGTGGGGACAGATGAAGGGATTGAGGAAGAGAGGAGGATTGATGGAGGGATAAGGAGGAGAGGACGAAGGAGAGATGAAAGGCAGTAATATTTCATCTGGAGGTGAGTCACTGTAGGAGGGTCAGACACCAGGGGAGGTCCAGATCTTATAAGGAGCCATAGTGTTCTCCCCCTTCCCCTCTTCCACCACCCCTATCTCTCCCTCCCTCTCTCCTAACCCTCCTCCCCCACCCTTTCCCACTCCCCCCTTACCCTGCTTCTCACCACTCTTCTACTATCCCGCTTTTCCTCTCTCTTCATCCTGGCCTTCTTTCTGTTTGAGATAAGCAGGCTGAGTAATCTCACGCTCTCTCCTCCCTTATTCTCCTCCTCTACCTCTCTCTCTCTCCCCAATCTCTATTCCTCTCTGTTTCATCTCTGTTGTTCTCTTCCTCCATCATCCATCTCTACCCAGCAGGCCACAGACAGACCTGCACAAGGGAATATACCTCTACCCTGCATGCACCACTCTCACCACAGTCATGTGACCCGAGTTAGCCATGCTGTAATACTGCAAATCAGTGGCGACGGTCCAGAAGCAAACCCTAGGCACTTGGCTCGTTCTGAATGTGAAATGGTAGGTATAAGCAATGTGGCGAAATTCCACCAAGCTTTTTAAATTAAATTAAATGTATTTAACCTTAATTTAACTAGGCAAGTTTATCAGAGGGCAGGATGAAGCTACTGCCATATTGTTACAATATCCAATTCTATCAGATCTATACAAAGTGCCTTGGGGCTAGGGGTTGTTTTTGGACCAGGACCCTACATCTTCCTGAGTGAGACCACCCTGGCAAGGCAGGCCTGTCCTGCAGCAGTGCTGTGGGGTGTTGAAGAGCAAGGCTGAGTTCTGTATAGAGGGAGTGTGTTACTCCTTTGTCTGCCTGATATAGACAGAGGTGTAAGAAGAGGGACAGAGGGGAGAGAGAAGTGGGAGAGAAAGGGTAATGCATTTTTTTTGGTACTTGAGATGCTTATGTATGTTACGGGAAATGTGTAAAAACAGTTAATTTATACATTTCCCAGAAAATATATAGATTTAGCATTTTTACACATTTATGGTAACATACAGTAGTATATAGTATGGTGTGATATGATACAATTTATAATGAAACAGTATTTAATCCTAATCTTAAATGATTTGATCTTACCTTGTATTATATTAGGTGTTATTGCAGCTCTTTGAAGACTAAAAGTATGTGCAAATCCACTTTGGACTGCTGTACTAAACGAGTCATTGGCTTTTGTTTTTTTATGAACAAAGTGACTCTCACAGGTCAATGATAAAAGGCCAGAAGGATGTTGGAGGTAACTACCTTCCTCTGAACCCTCACCAGAGATCCCTGATGCAGAGACTCCCTCGCCACACACGATCTGGAACAAATCCCTCCACCACCCACACTACTGATTTAGCACTGTGACCCCTGACCTGCCCGGACCGCCACACACCAGGAGTCAGACAGGGGGTGAGATGGAGGGACATGTAGAGAGACAGAGAGAGAGTGAGTGGGGCGCAGAAAGAAAGAAAGGTGTAGAGATAAAGAGAGAGAAAGAATATCGAGATATCCGTCCTCCTTAATTCCTCTGACATTCAATCTGAGTAATATGTCTCCATTATCAGTGCATTCATTCTGACAGTGATTATTGCGTTAGGGATCGTACCCTCCTCTGTATTCTCTGTTCAGTCACATTAACTATCTCCTCATTACCTCAGAGCCACACACTCCAAATGAAATCACAAGATGGCGTCTGCCACAGAGAAGAGAGAGCATATCAGTCACCAGGTATCTCTTCTACACAGGAGAGGGATGAGACCTCTCTCTCTCTTTCTGTTTCTGTTTCTCCCCCTTTCACTTTCTCTATCTCTTGTTCTGTGTGTCTTTGTATGGTGTCGGCCGGTCCTAGTCTCAGAGCTGTGACCTCGCTGTGGTCTCTTCTATGGTGCGACGGATGAGGAACAGGGATTCAATACAAATTAACCCCAGTGAAAGAAAACGTCATTACAATCACATTTTTAATCCCTCTGTGTGCCTAAATGTAACCTCTCTTAGCTCATCTTGCCTTTGTCGCTGTGTGTGTGTGTGTGTGTGTGTGTGTGTGTGTGTGTGTGTGTGCGTGTGTGTGTGTGTGTGTGTGTGTGTGTGTGTGTGTGTGTGTGTGTGTGTGTGCATTTGTGTTCAGTCTCAGGGGTAGTCATAATCAGGATGGAGTGTAAAAGGATAAAGAATCTGTCTCTCACTGATCAGGATAACAGGTTAAATGAATCCAATCTCTCTCTTAAGTCTCACTCTAAAACCAAGGAGAAGAAGAAGAATTTATGTAGGTCGCCTTTCCAGTTAAGAAAGGGTAAGGACAAGGGACAAGCTGGGGGTGAGTGGGAGAGAACGGGTCGAAACAAAGGAAGAGGAGGGAAGTGGAGGAGAAAAGGGGGATGGAGAAAGGAGGGTATCTGGGATTAAGGTCTCTAACTATTCCCCTCCTTCATTCAGAAGAATTAACACAGGAGGAAGGAGAGAGATAGGGAAAGAGAGCGAGACAGGAAAAGAGAGAGGCTGATAGTCAAAGGAGCCCAGATAAGGAGCAGAGGGGAGGAGGGTGGATGAGGGTATGGGTGGGGGGGAAGAGAGGAGAAGTTAATTACCTGTGCAGAGGGCATGGAGAGAGGGGTGATTGGAAAGAGGGAGGAGAGAGAGATAGCGCACAGAGCTCCCCTCCAGAGCACTGACACATACAGAAACAGATTTGGGATGGGACGGAGGGGGTGGCGGGGGGCTATAGAGCTATTGTGACGTGTACAGCCTGCTACACACTACACAAATTGAGCGACAGAGCGTCGTATACAGTCCGTTCCAAAAATTCAGCGGCACAAAAGTACGTGGAACTCTGGTGTGTAGCAGGTTTCAGAGGCCTCACCCTCCTCTTGAGACCCCATACAGCACTGGAGTATTAAACAGGAACCCATGGGAGCTGCAGCATCTCTTGGCAATCTCCTACCACAAAGTTACAGACCGACAGAGACAGCCAGGGTGGAAGTCTGGCCCAATACCCACTCTGTTAATTGAGTTAGGACTTTGTGATGAAGTCAATCATGCAAAAGAGAAAAGCATTATTATATGTGACCTCCACCTCTGACAAAGGGCCTGATCTACAACCCTGCTTGAAGCCCTTACAAGGAAAAGAGAGAGAGAGGTGATGGATGGATGGATGGATAGATAGATGAAGGGGGATAAAGGGATAGGGAGGAAAGAGGAAATGCATAGGGCAGAGTAATGGGTCAAACTTCAGAGCCAAATTATTGAGGCGCCGGCGAGATAGTGATCAGAGCGTAGCCGTGCACATGAGTCTGTTAGTGCAGCACTCAGTGCATCTGCATCCCCGTCATCATTATGCAGGAGGAATCAGCCTATATATATATTTTTTTTTAAACTGTAATGGACCTGGTTAGAGGTGAGCTTTCGGACCGGTCCAAGTCCCCATGACAGGGGGGTGAGGTGGTGGAACCGGCTGGAGCACAGCACTTAGGGACCACCCTCCCCGCGTGCAGGGGGAAAGTGGTACAACCTAAACCCTTTGTGATTGGTCCCTGCAGACCAGCCCCGCGGCCCATTCGCTGGCCGGACGGCTAATTTTGTTAAGGGCGCGGGTTGCTTCCTGTGCTGGCTAAACAGATCTGTGTAAATTAGGTTCGAGATGCCTGGGGGGTGCATGGGTGGGGAGGGGGGGTAATGGAGCCGAGAGGACAGAGTACCACAGGGAGAGGGGAGGGGGGAAAGGAAGTGGAGAAGGGCAGGAGGGAGACAGGGACAGGGAAGAAGAGAGCGGGGCACGGTAATAGAGGTTAAAAGAGAGGGGAGAAGCGCAAGAGAGAGAGAGAGAAAGAGAAATACGACTACATCAAACCTGCATTAGCGTCGATTAACAGGCCTGGTTTGAGTTACTGGCTGACTTTCTTATGTTTCCAGACGTCAAACAAAGTTGACCCGGCAGGCTGTGAGCCGTGCTATAACTGACATAACTGACCCTCGGGTCACTGACACCCTAATGACTCAACCAGCAGAACCATAACAAACAGACCTCGGACGGAGCGCTGCAGGAATCTAACACCATTACACCATCACCTGACACACTGAGGTGTCATAATGGACGGTGTCATTCAGATGTTATGTTGGAGCACTGGAGGACAATTCATATTGTTTTCACTTCCACTCATCTGTCTGTCTGCTGGTTTCATTATAGTACTACTGCAGAATGACTAGAAACTCACAGAGACAGAGGAAGACAAATGGAGTGAGAGAGAGAGGGTGCGAGAGAAAGAAAGAGAGATGGAGAGAGAGCGAGAGAGACCGTGAGAGAGAGAGAGAGAGAGAGAGAGCGAGAGAGAGAGCGAGAGAGAGAGAGAGAGAGAGAGAGAGAGAGAGAGAGAGAGAAAGAGAGAAAGAAAGAAAGAAAGAAAGAAAGAAAGAAAGAGAGATAGAGAGTGTTCTGTCACGGCCCATTCCATTTGCTAATAGACAGTGGTGATCTGATCACTTCCCTGCTAAAGAGCCTGGATGGCGGTCCCGTGGCCAATCTACCCCACGGTGCTCTCCAAATTACATTACACACTAACAGTCACAGTTAGCGGCCAAAAAGGCAGGTACCCTCCGCCCCCAACCCTCCCACCTCCCGGGGGCTATGTGCCTCCCACTTTCCCTCCTTCCGCCGACTCACCCCCTGCCCCCACTCCCGGCCCTCTCTCAGGGCTGTAATTAGATTGGCCGGGAGCTAATAGCATCAGGGTTGAGCAGTCAGCCACTTGATATTTCCAAGTTGTTGGCAGTAATTTGCTCCTATTAGCAGCTTTTACTGAGACCAAGGGTCATGGTGTAAACAAAACAACTAAGTTAGGTTTCACTGGCTAGCGAGCGTATGTGTGTGTTTAAGGGTGCTTGTTTCAGTGAGGAGATTCAATTGGAGGAGTCAAATCTAATCAGGGAGCACTGGAGTTTAGCAGGGCCACCATTCAGTTGCCAAACATTGTCGAACGTTGCAGATAGAAATGTCATGAATAAAGCTTATGTGATTCGTTATTCCACATGTCAGAGGCACATTTGTTCTACAGAGCCTATTTCTATCTGAATGTTCTAAAATGTTGCGTCCTGCTGAACGCGCTGCAGGACTGTGCCAGTTTGAGAGGGTGACTGAGGGCCTGGGGGAGCTCTGGTTACCCCAGGAGGCTGAGTGTTTTGTTTTTGGAGGTGGGGATGAGGATTGAGGGATGAGGAGGGGGGGTAAATTAATGAGAAGGGGAGGCTGATGGAGGATGTTGGAGGTAGTGATAACACAGGAAGTTAGGATGGCGTGTGTGTCGTAGCAGCGTCATGTCCATAGTGGGCAAAAGGGCACGTGCCCCCTCAGATTTGTAAAAAAAAAAAATCTAAGATGTTAAATTCATTACTGAACTTAATTTTTAAGCCAACGTTTTATAAATATTTACAATAAGATGTCAGCGGTATTTTGCCGAGGGAGCATGGTATACTGACTGGGCCAGGCAAAGAGTACCCCACCCCCTCCCTGCCACACACACACACACTTTGATTTGATTTTAGCTGACGGTGGTGGGAAGGACTCGCAGGAGGTAAGTTTGTAAATTCATTTGATCATGCTATGTAACCTATTGATTCCTTCTTGATGAATACCAAAAATAAATGAAACAGTATCTCTTTGTAATACTAACCACGTAGCAATTTTATAAAGTTGTCTTCAGCTATTCAGCTAGATATAGGTTCCCAATCTCCCAACTTCACAACTAGCCACCAAGCCATTTCAGGCTATCAATCAAGTTAGAGTAGCTTGTCTAACTATCGTAGCCTGCATGCCTGCTGGCAAAAGCATATTTAGGTGCAGAAAAGCATATTTAGGTGCAGAAAAGCATATTTAGGTGCAGAAAAGCATATTTGGGTACAGAAAAGCATATTTAGTTTCTTCAAACAAAGAACCACCAGTCAGGAGGATACAGACAGCTCAAAAGGTACCCTTAAATATGCAGAAAAATTCCTCACGATGCATTATTGGAACATTTATTGTGTGTGTGTGTGTGTGTGTGTGTGTGTGTGTGTGTGTGTGTGTGCGTGTGTGTGTGGGTGTGTGTGTGTGTGTGTGTGTGCGTGTGTGCGTGTGTGTGTGTGTGTGTGTGTGTGCGTGTGTGTGCGTGTGTGCGGGTGTGTGTGTGTGTGCGTGTGTGCGTGTGTGTGTGTGGGTGTGTGTGTGTGTGTGTGTGCGTGTGTGCGTGTGTGCGTGTGTGCGTGTGTGCGTGTGTGCGTGTGTGCGTGTGTGCGTGGGTGTGTGCGTGTGCGTGTGTGCCTCTGCTGTCTCTATAAAAACCTTATTAAATTGTCAGCAGTGTCTCTAGTGCAAAACACACAGACAAACACACACACACACACATAGACCATGTGACAGAAAGGGCATAGCTGTTCGTTACAAACTAAAAACGCACGCTCACACTTCTTACAGATAGATTACTATTTTATTCAGAGATCTACTACTGGCTTGGCTGAGATCATAGAGGAAACTCAGCAGGGGACTTCCACTTTTTCACTCACTTATTTTCTGCCTGGTGGCCCACAAAAAAATCCTAGTCATTGTTTGCATTTTCTAACTCCATTTGGTCAGATGACATTAAATAGATGTCCATTAAATAGAGGTCTTTGGCCAGGCAGACCAGTGGTGGGTGTGGCATCGTAGAAGGATCCAGTAGGAGAAAATACCTGCTGTAAAATATGGTGGTTGATCCTTGATGTTAAAGGGGCAATTTTGCTTTCGCTGGTCATGGGGCCCTTGTTAAGGTCAACGGCATCATGAACTTTACTCAGTACTAGGACAATTTTAGCCATAAACCTGGTTGCCTCTGCCTCTGACATTTTCCAATGGCCATCTCAGTCTCCGGACTTGAACCCCATTGAAAACCTGTGCTTTGAATTATTGAGGGCATTCCACAAGCACAGACGAAGGATATCAAGGATCTGGAAAGATTCTGTATGGAGGAATGGTCTAAGACCTATCCCAATGTGTTCTTCCTCTGACGAGGAGGAGTAGTAAGGATCGGAGGACCAACGTGCAGCGTGGTACGTGTTCATGCTCTTTATTAAAACAAGCGAACAATGAAACAAAACAATAAACGACACGTGAAATAACCAACCGAAACAGTTCCGTGTGGAACACACAGACACAGAAAATAAACACCCACCAAACAGTTCCCCAAAGGTGCGGACTCTGGCCGCAAAACCTGAACCTATAGGGGAGGGTCTGGGTGGGACTTTATACGTGGGCCAGGTCACTGCTTCAATTATTAAACAAGACTTTTATGGCAGTGGCTGTTGAGGTTAAAGGGGATATGAAAGCTTGTATTTGTAATAAACATAAACAGCATCAAACTGAGAGCAGAGAAAGAGCTCCTGAACCCTACAGGAAGTAATAAGCCAACTGGAGATAACAATCAGAGAGGGGGGGGGGGGCAGAGACAGAGACAGAGAGAGAGAGAGAGAGAGAGAGAGAGAGAGAGAGAGAGAGAGAGAGAGAGAGAGAGAGAGAGAGAGAGAGAGAGAGAGAGAGAGAGAGAGAGAGAGAGAGAGAGAGAGAGAGAGAGAGAGAGAGAGAGAGAGAGAGAGAGAGAGAGAGAGAGAGAGGTGGCATTGAATGGGTATATAGGCAGGTAGAGAAATGGAGTCCATATCTTAGACAGCATCATTGTAGTTTTGTTCCATCTCCACAAAAGACAGGTGACTTCTTCCCAAAAGGGATTGGGACAGAAGGGTCCTCCAAGGGAATGGGGAAGCATTAGGGAATGCTGCTGACGGTCCTGACAGCCCATCCACAGGGAAATGGGAATGACATGAAATACAGAGGCAGATGTGACAGGTGTGAGAATGGACCCTGGACCCAATGAATCAGACAGAGAAGACGACAAATACAGAGCAAAAGAATCAAAGGAAATGCCTGTCCTCTTGTTCACATTTTAAATCACCCCTTTTCTCCCTTTCTCTCCCTCTCTCCCCTTCGGGAGAGGAGAGGATAGCCATTTCCTGTCATTCATGGGAAGGACAAAGTCGAGAGTGAGGGATAGCAAGACAAAGAGAAAGAAAGGCAGGGCGATGCAGCCGCGAGGGCGGCAGGTAGCCTAGCGGCTAAGAGTTCTGGACCAGTAACTGAAAGGTTGCTGGTTCGAATCATTAAGCCGACTAAGTGAAAAATCTGTCGATGTGCCCTTGCACTTAACCCTAATTGCTCGTGTAGGTCGCTCTGGATAAGAGCGTCTGCTAAATGACTAAAATGTCAAATGAGGAGAGCGAGACTGAGAAAGCCACGCAGACAGAGAAATTTAGAAAAAGAAGAAGGGCTACACAGGTGCAAAGCAGGCCGTTGTGAGAGAGAGAAGACGAGGTGGGGGGAGGACAGACGGAGACAAAGAGAGTGACGGACAGATGGATGGACGGAGATAGAAAACCGACAGACATAGGCACTGAAAAAAAGGGTGGCGGGAGGGGGAGTGTGTCTGTCCATCTGTCTGTCCCAGGCCACATTCCAGCAGAGTAATCCCACTGACAAAGCCTGGTGAGAGGGCCAGGAACTGACCTAGGGTCTGTCCGTCAGCAGCTGATCTCTCTGATACCACTGACATGGGGAGTGTAACCTACACTCTCATATTTACAGACACACAGGCACGAGCATAATACAAGCATGCAAGAACATACCTAAATGACACATAAACCCAGACATATACAATACACCTGTACATTGCACTGTACTGACAATAGTAGCTGTACCTGAACATTAGGTAGAACCTTAAAAAAAGTTGGCATCTTCATCAAACTGCTTCTCTGAACTTCGTTATTTTCCTCATTCACAGTCATATCCCCTCCACTTCCTTCTCCCTCATTCCTCTTCTCTCTTCCATCCTTCCTCCTCACCTCCAAAGATCATCTTCAGATTATTTCATCATATTCCTGTCTGTCACGCCGCCCCCCCCCCCCAACCTCTCCCTGTCCCCTACACATACCCCTTATGAGCACAGGCAGTGTAGCGTTTCAGTTGTTAACAGAGTGGAGGGGGGATGGAGGGAGGTGGAGTTGGTGAGGTGCAGAGGGGATGAGGGGGGGATCATGAATGGGTCTCATTCTCCCAGACCAGACTTCAAACAGACCTGTATCAGTCAGCCAGGTGGAGCACCACCGGCCCACAATGCCCGGCGGCAGCCCAAAGGTTTCAGATGTACCGAGTACGCTCTCACACACGACAGACAGACTGACACAATGACCCATGGAATGATCCGACCACACCTTCACACAGACACACACAGCCACACACACATCCACACACACTAGTACTCGATGAGTCAGTAGACTGTAGTAGTGTCTCTGACCAGCAAGGAGTAAGTTAGCGCTAAATATTTCTAAAAGTAAGAGCATTGTATTTGGGTCAAATCTTTCACTAAACCCTAAACGTCAACTACATCTTGTAATAAATAATGTGGACATTGAGCACGTTGAGATGACTAAACTGCTTGGAGTAACTCTGGATTGTAAACTGTCATGGTCAAAACATGTTGATACAACAGTAGCTAAGATGGGGAGAAGTTTGTCTATAATAAAGCTCTGCTCTGCCTTCTTAACAACACTAACAACAAGGCAAGTCCTACAGGCCCTAGTTTTGTCGCACCTTGACTACTGTTCAGTCATGTGGCCAGGTGCCACGATTGGCTCAGAACAGGGCAGCACGGCTGACCCTTGGATGTACACAAAGAGCTAATAATAATAATATGCATGTCAATCTCTCCTGGTTTAAAGTGGAAGAGAGAATGTCTTCATTACTACTTGTATTTGTGAGAGGTGTTGACATGTTGAATGCACCAAGCTATCTGTTTAAACTACTGGCACACGGCTCAGACACCCATGCATACCCCACAAGACATGCCACCAGAGGTCTCTTCACAGTCCCCAAGTCCAGAACAGACTATAGGAGGTCCATAGTACTACATAGAGCCATGACTATTTTGAACTCTATTCCACATCAAGTAACTGATGCGAGCAGTAAAATTTGCACTGTACACACACATACACATGGATTTAGTATTGTAGATATGTGGTAGTGGTGGAGTAGGGGCCTGAGGGCACACAGTGTGTATAATACACAGAATGTATTGTAATATTTTAAATGATATAAACTGGCTTCATTTTGCTGGATCCCAGGAAGAGTAGTTGCCTTGGCAGCAGCAAATGGGGATCCATAATAAATACAAATACAAATAAATCTAGTCAGATGACATGAAAATAGAGGTCTTTGGCCACACACACTAATTGTGGGTTTGGTCTTCGAAAGAACAATGCATATTCAGAAAATACCTCATCCCTACTGTGAAATATGGTGGTGGATCTTTGGCTATTTTGCTTCCACTGGTCATGGGGCCTTTGTTAAGGTCAACGGCATCATGGAACTTCACCCAGTACCAGGACATTTTAGCCAAAAACCTGGTTTCCTCTGCCAGGAGGCCGCAAGTGGATCTTCCACCAAGACAGTAACTCCAAGCACACATCAAATTCCACAAAGAAACAGTTGATTTAACACAAAATCTGCATTTTCCAATGGCCATCTCAGTCTCCGGTCTTAAACGCCATTGAAAACCTACGGTTTGAATTGAAGAGGGCATTCCACAAGCACAGACGAAGGATATCTAGGATCTGGAAAGATTCTGTAGAGAGGAATGGTCTAAGATCCCTCCCAATGCGTTCTCCAACTCATAACACATTTTAGAAAAAGCATTGAAAACAGGGGATCCAATCATTCTGATCCCAACTTTTTTAGATTTTTTTGTATTACTTGATAAAGAAAATATATTTCTCTGAGAAATTGTACGACAATAAAATAATATAATGTTGAAATCTTTTTAGCATACAATATAGCTCAGTATTTGTATTATTTTACATTTTTTTCTCATCTTTATCAAAGGATCCTAAAATGTTGGACCCATTTTAGATTGAACGGGCTGAGGAAACTCTTTGGGACACAAGGCTGAATTACAGCTGCTGAAGGGATGGGAGGGAGGGATAGGAGAGGGAGGGATGATACACACACTAACTCTCTCTCTTTCTCTCTAACACACACCCCTCACACACACAACTGCAGCGCTCCATATTTTATCCACCATTCCTCACATTAAAAAAAACTCTCCTCCCCCTCTCCTCCACCAGGCGCCTGTGCATTAAACAGTGATCCATCAGAGCTGTGTGTGTCTCTGGGTGGCTTCAGCCAACCAATCGGGCATCAGATAGTAATCCAAATATCACACTGATATCAAGAAAGAAAGAGAAAAGATGAGCTTCTCCTACTGAGACGTTGCGAAAAAAACTCCTTGCTAACTGGCTGTGTGTGCAGACTACAGCTACACAAGTTAAGACATGTACAAAGAGTCCCATAAAACACTTCAGCTGTTCTACAGATGTAGGATATTAATTTCATCCCCCTGTTGTTGCAGGAAACTTCATGCTCTGCAGGAAATGCAAAAGGTTTCCAAAGTTTGCAATTTCCACTTAAAAATGTCAAACTTGATTTGCCCTATAACAAACAATATATCAACCCCTACAAAAATGTCCATTAATTATTATCCACACAATAATTCACATTTCTTGTTGCTGTAGGATTATTTTCCTACTGTGAGAAACTGGCCAAATTAAGATCCTATATCTGTAAATGCACTGTTCAAGACTGAAGCCAAAGAACACGAAGCAAGACTGAACAGTCTCCAACTGAAAAACAAAAACTTTATTAACTAAGCACACGCACCAAGTCAAACAAACTCACACATTTAACATCGCACAGAGCTGTGTAATTGAGACAACATTTGCATAGGGCATTGCCGCAGACTAACACTAGGGCTTATTGGTGAGCCTCAATGAACACACCTCATAATACAAGCACAAAACGCAGAGATACACTTATTTCTGGGTAAAGGAATTCATGTGTCATTCAGTTGGATTCATAAAGTAATGTTATATTCTATGCATTGACTGAATATGACTGCTGCTCTCCCAGTGAATAGACGAGAGACGTACTAGAGAGCCACAGTAGGAATACAGATGAGTACCGCCCATACGCAGGAATGCATTTACAATTCACAGTCCACGGACATATCGGTCTCTATTACACCACCCTTACAGCTGCTGCACAGTGGATTCAGTTGGCAGCAAACACTCAATGACATCCAATAGCTGAGTATAGAAATGCATTAACCATTAATGACATGAAAGAGCAACAGAGTTGTGAATGCAGTGTACGGACACATCAGGCCAATAGACTGTAACATGAGTATTATGGGATGTAGACTTTCCTCTGTGGATTTATATGGCTCACATAAGAGCGGTATGAAGTTGTGCAGTACAAGAGAAAGTGCATGTAGAGATGTCTAGAGAGAATTATGGAAAGACAGGGACGCAAATGGACAGACTTCAAAGTGTCCCCATGCTTCCCATTCCAAACACTTCGGAAGAATTTGTGCATATATTATGACAACGTTTTGTGATGTTATTGTTCGCTTTGTTCTTCGGGAAGGGTTTTTTCAGGTGTTAGATCACACACAAGCTGAAGTCAGTAGCAGAGGTCTTCACCCCTTTGTTGGTAATTGGTCAACAGTAGGGATTCTTCAGTTAAGTGTTTGTTGTCATTCAACGAGCGACGACTCGTTTTCATGCAAAAGAAAAATACTTGATAAATACTGTAAGAAAGATGTAAAATACTTGATAAATACTGTAAGAAAGATGTAAAATACTTGATAAATACTGTAAGAAAGATGTAAAATACTTGATAAATACTGTAAGAAAGATGTAAAATACTTGATAAATACTGTAAGAAAGATGTAAAATACTTGATAAATACTGTAAGAAAGATGTAAAATTGCGAGACTAAGAGCTCCCCCACAAAAACATCAAAATGAATAACAGATTTCTTGAGTTATCTTAGATTAATTCTGACTATTTTGAGGAAGTGCATACTGGCTACGGCCTCTCGAGATGGTCAAAGAGTACTATTTTTTCACTTGAGGAATACTGCACCAAACATCTTAATTAGATGTAAAATTGTGCGATTAACATCTCCTCGGCAAAACCGTCAAAATTAATGACAGATTTCTTGAGTTATCTTAGATAAATTTTGAGGAAGTCTACGGTCTACTGGCTACGGTCTCTCAAGATGGACAAAACAGTACTATTTCATATTTTTTCTAGTTTTTCATGCAAAACTCCGAAGCATGCTGGCAAAAACAGCAAAAAAACACAAAAGTAAAAAATGGACACTGATGCAGTATGTGCTACAATATCCCACAAACACTGCCTCCCCCTCCCCCTTTCCATGGGAAACAAGGCTGCCACTTCCTGTGCCCGCGGGCCTCAACCAATCACCATCAGATAAGAGATAGGCCAACCCACCATCCATTTGGAGCCAGGCGGGGGCGGTCTCATGACTGCAGCGCCAATCTTGATAAGGGGGTGCTGTATCTGCCCCTTCTGAAATGTCCCCTTTTATCCAATAGCCATTGCTCCCGTCTGGCCTCCCCTGTCCCGGCCGGTGCCTCCCTAGACTGGCCTGGCTGTCGTGGTGTGGCGGGGCTGTAGCAGGCTGGGGTGTGGAGGGCCCCGCTCTCTCTGTGGCCTGGGCTTTGTGTTTGTGCTGCAATTATGACTCTCTCTCATCCGCCCCTGCTCCCCTGTGACCTCTGGCCAGGGGTCAGGCCCCTGGACGTCCCCTCCGATACACACAATGGACCTCCATTCATGGGCCTGAAGAGGAGAAGGAGACTAGAGGAGTGGAGGCCCTATCTCTCCATCGAATCTCTCTATTCCGTCTGTCTGACCAGCGTTGGCCCCCTTAGCTTCCACCCTCATCCGTCTAGCGACTGGCCTCCTCCCTGCCGACACCCGTTGCCCACTCAACCACCATCCCCCTGTTTTTACCTGCCCATGTCACTGAGAGACCCTAGATCTAGTGGTCCAGTGGAGAGCTGCCCCGTCCTGGCACTCCCTTCCTAGAGTTGCAGTCTGTGTCTACAGCCCCCTGGGGGAGCTCTGGTGTAACTGGTCTAGGAGCTAGCCTTTCTATCCAATCTGGCACTAGTTGAAACTAGCTGGAACTTTGCCTCTTCAGATAAAGCCCCACAATTCTGGGATCTCATTCCATAAACCAACAGTATATCATATCATTATTCTCACCAAATTGCAAATAGGCTATATCACCATACATCTCATGCTGGATGCCCAGGATGCCCAGGATGCCCAGGATGCCCAGGATGCCCACCATAGCTGGTGTGTCACTGCTGTCTTCTATAGAGTGATGCTGAAGTCCCCATCAGCTGAAACCGGTGAGTGACGGTTCCAGCCAGAGAGGGAGGGGGCCTTTCCCCTCAGGGCCAGGTCAGAGGGGGGAGGGCAGCATCAGGGGGTGGAACGGTGGGTGTATGGGGGGTACAGTGCTGGTGTTGATGGGTGGGCGGGTAGGCAGGGCAGGCTGGGATTTAAATGGAGATTGAGCCCCTAGGGGTAACCTGGCAACAGGCAGGAGCTGCTGTCAGATTAGGATCTGAGAGAGAGAGATAACCAGTTTACTGCCCCCTAGATGGAGGAGAGGAGAGGGGAAGAAGGAGGAGGAGGGCTGGAGGGGTGCAGTGTGTGTGTAAGTGTATGTGTTTAACCCACAGTGCCGCATGGCAGGAGGCAGCTGCAGAGGCCTTTTCTAAAGGAGCGATGGGGCTGGTAAAGCAGCATGGTTAGAATACCACACACAACACAGAACACAACATCTATCACTGACCACTTGCATCACAGAGAGACAGATACACACACTGCAAAACACAGACAGACAGACAGACAGACAGACAGACAGACAGACAGACAGACAGACAGACAGACAGACAGACAGACAGACAGACAGACAGACAGACAGACAGACAGACAGACAGACAGACACAGACAGACAGACACAGACAGACAGACAGACAGACAGACAGACAGACAGACAGACAGACAGACACAAACTGATCTACTATCTGAATTTGATCACTCTGTTATCGCAGAGGATTTTCCTGTAAAGCAGGAAAAAAACATTGTAGTGTATTCAAGGTTTAAAAAAAGGCTGCTAAAGTTTGTAATTTCCACTTTAAAATGTCAGACTTGATTTGCCCGAACAAAAAATGTACCAACCCCTACAATAATGTCCATTAACTAGAATCCACATAATAATCCACATTTCCTGTGACAAGCAGGGTCAAATTAAGATGTGCATCTGTACAAACACACACACACACACACACACGCACACACAGAAAGACACAGTCTTTTATTTTATTTATTTATTCAACCTTTATTTAACTAGGCAAGTCAGTCAAACAAATTGATTAACAGATGTGTGCGCGCGCACACACACCAAAACAAACAGAGAGACAGACAGACAGACAGACAGACAGACAGACAGACAGACAAAAGAAAATTGAACACAAATGTGTTTTGTCATTGCTGTGCTCCTGGATGATCAGTTAGAGGTTGAGACACGTTTATACAATAGAGGGACACAGGGCCCAGTTTAGTTTGCATGAGAAAGGCCCGCAGGTCTGTGTTTGAAACCAACACAAACAGGCCACTGAGCAGCAGCATTCAGCCCCCACGGCCACCTCAACTCCTTCTATATGTTAAAAGGGGAAAGCATCATAAACATACAGTATACGGCCATGGACGTGCACACACACAGTCACAATTTCACGGTTAACAAAATGGTGTCTAAGGTTATTTGACAGTAATATGAAGAACATCTAGACAGATACAATCTCAATCCATCCCATTACGGGGGGGGGGGGGGGGGGGGGGGGTGCAGGGACGTGTGGAGGTTTGGTTCTTGAATTCACTATAACTGGACTTATATTATGAAGTAGCATTTTTTTTGCATGAGTGTGATCAGTAGATTTGTGGTTGTTATGAAACAGGTCACTTTGGCTAAGTAGCCCCATTGAGTCCACTCTGAGACTTTCACCCACATTACTGAATATTTCAGTCATTTACTGAACCATGTCCAATACTTTGCAGGCGGGAAAATAATTTAAACAAGTATTGAGGCAAGTAATGGCTGATTGATTTATAGAGAGATTGATCTACCTGATAAATGAATTGATTGATTGAGAGTGACGGACTGACTAGACAGAGGATTGATGGACGTAACAAGCAATCTGTGATTTACTAAGGACATAGCTACTGTATCTAATGTCCAATACACTAACCTTAGATGGAAAAAGAGTTATGTTCACTACTGGTTGTTGCTTCTACAGGCTTTAAGTGTATTTTCATCCAAATGCAACACATTGGGGCTGACCTTTGCTGCTTAAGTCTCTCTGTTTCCCTGCTTCACACTTTGAAAGGAACAATTGTAAAGAACACAACAACCACACAACAACAACACAACACAACAACAAAACTCTCAAAACAGTCCTGTTACACACAAACTGTACACACAAGTATAGGGACTGTTTCTATCTATGGATAAAAACCTCACATACACACAGGGCCTGTTGGCTGGCTAGAGGGGGATTTGTGGGGCGGCACGCGAGCAGGTCGTGGCAGAGCCCCCACCTGTCAGCTGTGTTTGTGTAGTGACAGTAGAGGGACGGGGTCTCACAGAGAGGGAGGCCGCTGCTAGAAAGAGAGATAAGAAGTGCAAGTAAATCTTCTCAACGGGGACGAGAGGGACAGAGAAAAAAAGGAGGAGGAGGAGGAGGAGGAGGAGGAGGAGGGGGTCTGGAACAATGACTTTTTTTGCAGGTGCCTTTGGTGTGTTTGGTGTGTTTGTGTGTGTGGGTGTGTTTGTGTGTTTGTGTGTGTGTTTGTGTGTTTGTGTGTTTGTGTGTGTGGGAGTGTTTGTGTGTGTGGGTGTGTTTGTGTGTGTGGGTGTGTTTGTGTGTGTGTCTGTGGACATGTTTAACTGTTCTTGTGGAGACCAACAAAAATGTAGGGTTAAGGATAGAATTAGTGTTAGGGTTAGAATTACTTTAAGGGATAGGAGTTAGGGTTAGTTTTAGGGTTAGGGTTAGGAGCTAGGGTTAGTTTTAGAGTTAGGGTTAGGAGTTAGGGTTAGTTTTAGGGTTAGGGTTAGGAGTTAGGGTTAGTTTTAGGGTTAGGGTTAGGAGCTAGGGTTAGTTTTAGGGTTAGGGTTAGGAGTTAGGGTTAGGAGTTAGGGTTTGTTTTAGGGTTAGGAGCTAGGGTTTGTTTTAGGGTTATGGTTAGGTTTTTGGGTTAAGGTTAGGGCTAGGTTTAGGGAAAATAGGATTTTGAATGGGACTGAATTGTGTGTCCCCAGAATGTTAGCTGTATTAGACTGTGTGTGTGAAAGAAAAAGTAATTACAATCACATTTTTAATCCCTCTGTGTGCCTAAATGTAACCTCTCTTAGCTCATCTTGCCTTTGTCGCTGTGTGTGTGTGTGTGTGTGTGTGTGTGTGTGTGTGTGTGTGTGTGTGTGTGTGTGTGTGTGTGTGTGTGAGACAGAGAGTTAATGAATAAACCAAATAAGCTGATCACAGATCTGCTTTCCCCCTTGTTCAACTTTCTGATGATTTGCATGTGGCCTTTAGTGGCTGCAGACCTGTGTTGTGTGTCTGTCTGTCTGTCTGTCTGTCTGTCTGTGTGTGTGTGTGTGTGTGTCAATAAAATGAAACAAACAAAAGAAAATGTATGAAATACTATGTTCTTTGGTATGAATAATCTCTTCTCATACAGTCTAAACGAGTGAAGTGTTTCATATTGGATCAAAGCTGGGATTGGTTTTTGTGAACAATCTCCTAAACCTGTCAGTTCGTTCACATCACCAGGTGTGTGCATACATTTGACCATTAACTACATGATGACTATAAACCTGTGAGAGAGGATAATCAGTCCATCTGAAGAAGAATGATCATGACAGTTTAACTGGAAGACTATAAAGATAATTTATATTAACTATAAACTGGGATTACCACATTAGAGGTATTAGGGTGGTCTGAACATCTTCAAAGGAAAGTCAACAATGGTTTAAGAGTGTTTGAATATTTGTTTGTGTGTGTGTGTGTGTGTGTGTGTGTGAGAGTGTGTGTGTGCTTTTGTTTTACTATCCTTGTGGGGACCAGAAGTCCTCACAAGGATAAACATGTGGACGAGAGGGGACATTTTGTCGGTCCCCACGAGGAAAAATGCTATTCAAAGGGTCTGAATACTTTCCGAATGCACTATAA
Organism: Oncorhynchus mykiss; assembly: GCF_057628025.1. Lineage (NCBI taxonomy): Eukaryota > Metazoa > Chordata > Actinopteri > Salmoniformes > Salmonidae > Oncorhynchus > Oncorhynchus mykiss. Next base: position 45,555,822 of record NC_143038.1, read on the forward strand.
ATAAGATACATTATTAACACAAACTGTAGTAACACTCCTATTCTTTCTATTGCTATTCCATATTACATCCTGAGTATGATGCCTGTATCAATTAACTAACTGTACGTTTTAAAACCTGGTGATAAATTTAAATTTTATGAATAACCCCACTGCATAAAGCAAGGAGGGGAGAGGAGAAAGAGAGGACAGAGAGGGAAAGGAAATAGTAGAGGAGAGTAGAGGGAGAGAGAGAAAGGAGATAGTAGAGGAGAGTAGAGAGAGAGAGAGAGAGAAATGAGATAGTAGAGGAGAGTAGAGAGAGAGAGAGAGAGAAATGAGATAGTAGAGGAGAGTAGAGAGAGAGAGAGAGAGAGAGGGAGAGAGAGAGAGAGAGAGAGAGAGAGAAAGGAGATAGTAAAGGAGAGTAGAGAGAGAGAGAGAGAGAGAGGGAGAGAGAGAGAGAGAGAGAGAGAGAAAGGAGATAGTAAAGGAGAGTAGAGAGGAAGAGAGAAAGGATATAGTAGAGGAGAGAGGGAGAGAGAATGAGATAGTAAAGGATAGTAGAGAGGGAGAGAGAGAAAGGAGATAGTAGAGGAAAGGAGAGAGGGAGAGAGAGAAAGGAGATAGTAGAGAAGAGTAGAGCGGGAGAGAGAGAAAGGAGATAGTAGAGGAGAGAAGAGAGAGAGAAATGAGATAGTAGAGGAAAGGAGAGAGGGAGAGAGAGAAAGGAGATAGTAGAGGAGTGTAGAGAGGGAGAGAGAAAGGAGATAGTAGAGGAGAGTAGAGCGGGAGAGAGAAAGGAGATAGTAGAGGAGAGTAGAGAGAGAGAGAGAGAGAGAGAGAGAAAGGAGATAGTAAAGGAGAGTAGAGAGGAAGAGAGAAAGGATATAGTAGAGGAGAGAGGGAAAGAGAAGGAGATAGTAGAGGAAAGGAGAGAGGGTGAGAGAGAAAGAAGATAGTAGAGGAGTGTAGAGAGAGAGAGAGAGCGAGAGAGGAGATAGTAAAGGAGAGTCGAGAGGTATAGAGAAAGGAAATAGTAGAGGAGAGAGAATGAGATAGTAAAAGAGAGTAGAGAGGGAGAGAGAAAGGAGATAGTAGAGGAAAGTAGAGAGGGAGAGAAAGGAGATAGTAGAGGAGAGGAGAGAGGGAGAGAGAGAAAGGAGATAGTAGAGGAGAGGAGAGAGGGAGAGAGAGAAAGGAGATAGTAGAGGAGAGAAGAGAGAGAAAGGAGATAGTAGAGGAGAGTAGAGAGGGAGAGAGAAAGGAGATAGTAGAGGAGAGTAGAGCGGGAGAGAGAAAGGAGATAGTAAAGGAGAGTAGAGAGGGAGCGAGCGAGAGAAAGGAGATAGTAGAGAGTAGAGCGGGAGAGAGAGAAAAGAGATAGTAGAGGATAGTAGACCGGGAGAGAGAGAAAGGAGATAGTAAAGGAGAATAGAGAGGGAGAGAGAAAGGAGATAGTGGAGGAGAGTAAAGTAGAGAGGGAGAGAGAAAGGCGAAAGTAGAGGAGAGTAGAGAGGGAGAGAGAAAGGAGATAGATGAGATTAGAGAGGGAGAGGAGATAAAATTGAGATAGTAGGAGAGAGAGAGAGAGAGAGAGAGAGAGAGAGAGGAGATAGTAAAGGAGAGTCGAGAGGTATAGAGAAAGGAGATAGTAGAGGAGAGAGAATGAGATAGTAAAAGAGAGTAGAGAGTGAGAGAGAACGGAGATAGAGGAAAGTAGAGAGGGAGAGAAAGGAGATAGTAGAGGAAAGTAGAGAGGGAGAGAGAAAGGAGATAGTAAAGGAGAGTAGAGAGGGAGAGAGAAAGGAGATAGTAGAGTAGATTAGAGAGGGAGAGGAGACAAAAAGGAAATAGTAGAGGAGAGAGAGAGAGGGAGAGTTGAGGTATAGAGAAAGGAGATAGTAGAGGAGAGAGAATGAGATGGTAAAAGAAAGTAGAGAGGGATAGAAATGAGATAGTAGAGGAGAGTAGAGAGGGAGAGAGAGAAAGGAGATAGTAGAGGAGAGAAGAGAGGGAGAGAGAGAAAAGAGATAGTAGAGGATAGTTGAGCAGGAGAGAGAGAAAGGAGATAGTAAAGGAGAGTAGAGAGGGAGAGAGAGAGGAGATAGCAGAGGAGAGAAGAGAGGGAGAGAGAAAGGAGATAGTGGAGGAGAGTAGAGTAGAGAGGGAGAGAGAAAGAAGAAAGTAGAGGAGAGTAGAGAGGGAGAGAGAAAGGAGATAGTAGTGAAGGTTCTAACCTCTGCTCCTTTGGTCCATCTTTCTGTGAAAGCAGATTATCAGGAGAAGAGGGGAGGTGATGGAGGGAGGGGATGTGCCATGAACAGAGAAGAGAGAGAAACAGACAAATACAGACACAGAGAGAGAGTGTGTTCTGGTTCTCATTTTCAGCATTGGTATTAGTGCTTCATTAATATGCAGCACGTGCTAAATATTATTGTGAATGATGGCTATCACACTCCTAAGTAATGAAATACAGCCTGCTCACAGACCCATCTTAGCCCCTCTCTCCCTTCCAATGAAACCTCCTAACCCTCCATTTTACTGTATGTGGGATGTGTGAGTGTAACGGCGTTCTTCGTTTGTAGAGAGAGAGGACCGAAATGCAGCGTGGTGATTACTCATGTTCTTTAATCAATAATAGACGATACATGAAATAACTAAATGAATATGAAAACAACAAACGGAACGTGAAACCTAATACAGCCTATCTGGTGAACACTACACAAAGACAGGAACAATCACCCACAAACAAACAGTGAAACCCAGGCTACCTAAATATGGTTCCCAATCAGAGACAATGACGAACACCTGCCTCTGATTGAGAACCATATCAGGCCGAACATAGAACTAGACCAAAACATAGAAAAACAAACATAGACTACCCACCCAACTCACGCCCTGACCATACTAAATAAATACAAAAACAACGGAAATAGAGGTCAGAACGTGACAGTACCCCCCCCCAAAGGTGCGGACTCCGGCCGCAAAACCTTGACCTATAGGGGAGGGTCTGGGTGGGCGTCTGTCCGCGGTGGCGGCTCTGGCGCGGGACGCGGACCCCACTTTGCCATTGTCCTAGTCCGCCTTATTGTCCGCCTCCGTGGCTTACTCACCCTGCCCACCCCTCTCAATGACCCCACTGGACAGAGGGGCAGCTGCTCGGGACAGAGGGGCAGCTGCTCGGGACAGAGGGACAGCTGCTCGGGACAGAGGGACAGCTGCTCGGGACAGAGGGACAGCTGCTCGGGACAGAGGGACAGCTGCTCGGGACAGAGGGACAGCTGCTCGGGACAGAGGGGCAGCTGCTCCGGGCGGAGGGGCTCTAGCGGCCCCTGGCTGACTGGCGGCACTGGCGGCCCCTGGCTGACTGGCGGCACTGGCGGCCCCTGGCTGACGGGCGGCACTGGCGGCCCCTGGCTGACGGGCGGCACTGGCGGCCCCTGGCTGACGGGCGGCACTGGCGGCCCCTGGCTGACTGGCGGCACTGGCGGCTCCTGGCAGACGGGCGGCACTGGCGGCTCCTGGCAGACGGGCGGCACTGGCGGCGCTTGGCAGACGGGCGGCACTGGCGGCTCCTGGCAGACGGGCGGCACTGGCGGCGCTGGGCAGACGGGCGGCACTGGCGGCGCTGGGCAGACGGGCGGCACTGGCGGCGCTGGGCAGACGGGCGGCACTGGCGGCGCTGGGCAGACGGGCGGCACTGGCGGCGCTGGGCAGACGGGCGGCACTGGCGGCGCTGGGCAGACGGGCGGCACTGGCGGCGCTGGGCAGACGGGCGGCACTGGCGGCGCTGGGCAGACGGGAGGCTCCGGCAGAGGCGCCGGACAGGCGGGAGGCTCCGGCAGAGGCGCCGGACAGGCGGGAGGCTCCGGCAGAGGCGCCGGACAGGCGGGAGGCTCCGGCAGAGGCGCCGGACAGGCGGGAGGCTCCGGCAGCGCTGGAGAGGAGGAAGGCTCTGGACGGATGGGCCGGAGAGACAGCCTGGTACGGGGAGCTGCCACCGGAGGGCTGGGGTGTGGAGGTGGTGACGGATAGACCGGGCCGTGCAGGCGCACTGGAGCTCTTGAGCACCGAGCCTGCCCAACCTTACCCGGTTGAATGGTCCCGGTCGCCCTGCCAGTGCGGCGAGGTGGAATAGCCCGCACTGGGCTATGCAGGCGAACCGGGGACACCGTGCGCAAGGCTGGTGCCATGTAAGCCGGCCCAAGGAGACGCACTGGAGACCAGATGCGTAGAGCCGGCTTCATGGCACTTGGCTCGATGCCCACTCTAGCCCGGCCGATACGCGGAGCTGGAATGTACCGCACCGGGCTGTGCACCCGCACTGGGGACACCGTGCGCTCCACAGCATAACACGGTGCCTGCCCGGTCTCTCTAGCCCCCCGGTAACCACAGGGAGTTTGCGCAGGTCTCCTACCTGGCGTAGCCATACTCCCTGTTAGCCCCCCCCCAAGAAATTTTTGGGGCTGACTCCCGGGCTTCCATCCACGACGCCGCGCTGCCTCCTCATACCAGCGCCTCTCCGCTTTCGCCGCCTCCCGTTCTTCCTTGGGGCGGCGATATTCTCCTGGCTGAGCCCAAGGTCCTTTACCGTCTAATTCGTCCTCCCAACTAGTATACTCCATGCCATTGCTGTCCATAACGTCCTCCCTTCGCTGCTGCCTGTTAACACGCTGCTCGGTCCGGGTGTGGTGGGTGATTCTGTAACGGCGTTCTTCGTTTGTAGAGAGAGAGGACCGAAATGCAGCGTGGTGATTACTCATGTTCTTTAATCAATAATAGACGATACATGAAATAACTAAATGAATATGAAAACAACAAACGGACCGTGAAACCTAATACAGCCTATCTGGTGAACACTACACAAAGACAGGAACAATCACCCACAAACAAACAGTGAAACCCAGGCTACCTAAATATGGTTCCCAATCAGAGACAATGACGAACACCTGCCTCTGATTGAGAACCATATCAGGCCGAACATAGAACTAGACCAAAACATAGAAAAACAAACATAGACTACCCACCCAACTCACGCCCTGACCATACTAAATAAATACAAAAACAACGGAAATAGAGGTCAGAACGTGACAGTGAGTCTGTTTGTCTGAGTGTGTGTGTCTGAGTGAGTGTCTGTCTGAGTGTGTGTATGTGTGTGTATATTTATGCGTGTGTAGAACCTGCTCCTCCATCCAAGGCCTCACTGCAAATGAGTGGTGCAGCGGTCTAAGGCACTGCATCTCAGTGCAAGAGGCTGAATCACATCCGGCTGTGATTGGGAGTCCCATAGGGCGGCGCCCAGTTGTCCGGGTTTGGCCGGGGTAGGCCGGGTTTGGCCGGGGTAGGCCGGGTTTGGCCGGGGTAGGCCATCATTGTTAAGAAGAATGTGTTTTTAACTGACTAGTTAAATCAAAATAATGAGAGAAGGCTTGCATGCACTTAAATGTGTGTGTGAGAGATATCCATCCATCCATATTCTCTAATCCACAGACTCTCTCCCTCCTTCCTATTCTCAGATCTCATTCAGATGCAGGACTTTAGGACTTCCCTCCCACATCTCCCTTTTAGAGAATTATTCAAATTAAAGAGAAACTTTCCCAGATAAAGGCTCAGAGGTTCTCTGAAGGTTGTGAATGGAGAGGGTGTCATTCCCTCAGAATTCATGATCATTGAGATTAGGACGAGTTTGACATGGACCAAAGAACCAAAGGTCATGCACTGAGATAGGAAGACAAAACAATTAGACTCTAACACAACGCACATAAAACCTTCCACGTGAAGTGGTTTGGATAGACATGCACTTTACTAGATTTATACTCACACAATACAAACCGACATATACATTATTCAGTAGTAAACGTGTAGAAGACAACACTTATTGGTTGTGTAAAGAATCAGAGACAAACAAGACAAATGTGATTGATTTGAGGATCCTGGAGTGTGATCCCAAACATCACTAATCACTGTAATGTAATAAATGTAATTAGTATGCAATTACACAGAGCCAATAGAGACAGAGGTCACAGATGTCATGTATGGAGACTGCAGATTAACCCTGTGTGATTGGCTGGGTTATATCTGAAGTTAGGAATCACAACATGGAGACAGAGGATAGGAGAGCGAAGGAGGGAGAGGGAAGGAAGGAGAGAGAGCGAGAGGGAGAAAGAGGAATCGTGATAACACGGCATGATAAAACCACAGGCACAGCGCTGAGATAAATCTAAGGGCCTTGGAGGGGGGATGGCAACAAGAGAGAAACATTCAGAGAGAGTGAGAGAATGAAAAAAAATGGAGAGAGATTGGAAGAGAACGAAAGAGATAGAGAGAGAGAGAGAGAGAGAGAGAGAGCGAGAACAGGGACTGCTGTACTTTCTCTCACTACATGAGACAGACACTGACACTATAGCCTTTATTTGCCCCCCCCCCCCCTTCTCTCTGTTCAGCGAAGAAGAGGAGTTAAAATGTCCCTTCTCCTCCTGTTCTAAATCTATTAAACCCCCCTGTCTCTGTGTCTCTACGGCCCCACCAGCTTTACAACACACTCATCCTTTATAAAAAACACTCTCTCTCTCTTTTACAGTACAACACCCTTTCTTGCTCTCTCTCACACAAACACAATGTCCAGCACTGTAGATTACTACTGCCCCCCAGAGGAATAATGTAGAACATATCAAGCCCAAGGAAGAAACCGCTGCAGTGAGTCAGGTTGTGGCAAATAAAGGAACACGCCAAATCTTCCAGTGAGGATGAACAGAGACCGTTCAAACGAGAACAACGGTGAACAGAGAGTCCAACAGATTTACTACAACACTGTAGCAGACAGCAAGCCAACAGCAAGTACATCCCTTTTTACATAGGGCTAAAAAGTCACATGCAGGCCAGTACACCTACAAACATAATGACTGGCTGTGAGAGCACAGAGCAGGAAATAAACTGTAGGGCCATTTTGTCAGCAGCTCCAACATCCCTTGTGTGGGAGGTGATGGGGGAGGAGAGAGGAAGAAAAGGATGAGTGTGGTGGTAGGTGGAGGACGTGTGTCTGGTTGTGTTTTCACTGTGGTTGTGTTTGGGTCGAACCTTGGTATCAGTGTGTTATCTGGCTATTCATGGTCCATTACAGCGCTGCTTTATGACCCCCAATCAGTGCATGGCCAGAAGATAAGGGCCAATCAGAGCTCAGAGGGCTGATAAGAGCCAATCAGAACAGGGGAGTGATAAGGAGCTGACCTGGCCTGCAGGTGAGTTAAGGATCTGCAGAAACAAGGACTGGCCCAGACCCACGCAAACACACACACACACACACACACACACACACACACACACACAGAGACACACACACACCCTGAGATGCACATACACTGAGAAACACGCACACACACATACACACATACACGCTGAGATAAACACATTATCACACACAATGTAACTGTCTCTAACTCAGCTCGAGGGCACACACTTGACCTTGGTAACTGTCTGCAATCCCAATACGTTAATGGGGATGAATGAATGCTTGTTTATTCTGGTTACTGGACATTCACACCACAGAACCTTTAATGTAGGAGGTCCACTGCTGCTTAAAGGGGAAGTTTACAGAGAAGAACAGGAATGTCAGCCAGAGGAGAATGTTTAGCTCAGAAAAAGAGTTTCTCACACAGTAACAGTATGTTTACAGCACACTCAATCAGCTATTCAGTTAGTCCCGTTTAACTATCACACACACACGTGCACACACACAAACGGAACAGCGCAGACACATGTAAGTATGCGTGCGCACACACAGAAAGAGAGACCTCGTCCCATGTGAAGAAGATGTGGCAGACGAGCCCAGAGTGACAGGAGATCTACAGTAAATCAAGCCCATATAAGGCAGCGGGCGCTCTCTCTCTCTCTCTCTCTCTCTCTCTCTCTCTCTCTCTCTCTCTCTCTCTCTCTCTCTCTCTCTCTCTCTCTCTCTCTCTCTCTCTCCTCTCTCTCTCTCTCTCTCTCTCTCTCTCTCTCTCTCTCTCTCTCTCTCTCTCTCTCTCTCTCTCTCTCTCTCTCTCTCTCAGAGAACACTACTGAGTCATCATCACTGCCTTATCAACGTGTGATTGATCAAAATTACATTTCAGACCACATTCTCCATCCCAGCCTCTGATTGACTGGTGCCAGGGTGCCAATTGGGCAACGGAGAGGGTGAAGTGGGTGAGGCTGTCTATGGAGATGCCAAGTGCCCATTCCAGAGGTTGTAGCTCTGGTTGTACTACGTCACATCATATTAAAGCATATCACATTATGTCATATCATATATCAGTGGGAAATTCAGTACAGATGATCTGATGGTTTTCCAAAACCTCCAAACAATGGATTGACCTCAAACAGATGCATGATTAGGAGCACGGAATGTTGAGTAACAACTATTTACATAACTAAACACATCAGGGATTCTGTTTCAGATCAAGTCCAGCAGAATGGTAACTGTTCGCCACAGCGTTTTATCCTGCCAGGACCAGGGACATAGACAGAGTCGGACTGAGGACACGTTTTGGTGTAGAATTCAGAGTGCTCGGTCAACTCTCTGTAATAAACATCTGTAGAAAGTCCTAGAATGATGTCATGGTCTATGTCTGGATGGGCCGTTCCAGAACAGGACGAGGAGGACACGCTCAACAGTTCGCTCCAAAACAACAGCACAGAGATTCCAAGACCAAAAAATAGTTAAACTATTAGGCGCTTATTACATAAATCAAGAATTAAAACCTTGAAGCAACTTGAAACTTTAAATGCAATGAGTAACATTGGAGTGAGAGAGGAGAAGGTGAGGTGGGGCAAGCTACAATATGAACAGAGGGAGAGGAGGGAAGTTGAGAGAAAGAGATTGAACATGTGTATTTTTGAACATGAACAAGAAGGAGAGCAAGAGAGGGGAGGGGGTAGGATGGAGTGGAGGGGTGAAGGGTGACAAGAGAGGGGAGGGGGTTTGAGGAACTTCAAAACTGATCTTTGAGGAAAATGAGAGCGTTTTGGCCCGCCAGAGATCACAGGCTGCAATTATATCAGTGCGGCAGTAGGAGTGATGGAGGCGATAGCACTACTAGCGCTCAGGCTAACGGCACAGGAATTCTGCCGTTTGCAGCTCAAACCCAACCACCCCACCTCCCTCCAGCCCCTGCCAGCAGAAAAAAGCCTTTACTCCTCTCAGAGGGGCTGTCTAAGGGTCAACCGGGGTCAGGTACAGGAAGGAGCTGGGGAGTGCAGGACACCCAATCACCAGCCCCATCTGATGGCGCCATCTCACTTTTCTGTTTGTTCCTAATGAATTCTTGGGATTGAGTTTTTACACAGGCACGATGTTAGGTCTTCCCCCATAACTGGGAATGTGAAACCTTTGCTTTTGTATATGGTGTTATACTTATGCAAGTTAGTTACATACAGTGATGGGGAGCAGTGAACTACATGTAGTTCAACTAGTGATTTCACTATGTTTTCCAGTAGCTTGGTGGTACTTGAACTAAATTAAAATCTTGGTAGTGTTTTCAGTAGTTAATTACTTTTTTTTGACATGTAGCGGTGTAGAAAACTACTGGAACTACACATTACAGTTTTTACAAAAATACATAACAATGACAATATTTTTGTTGTCAGTGTTTATTATCATTTTCGTGGCAAAGAAAATTCCAAATAGGAGGTCAACTCGCAGCAGAGCCCCAAGTCCAATGGGTTTATCCTCTGGCCTGTTGATGTTAATGTGTTGATGTTCTCCGTATCCATAGCCAGAATGATTTAGCAGTGCATGTGATCAAACAGGTTTCCTGCTATATTCATCAGAGGTGTAGGGAGGGGGACGTCTGGGAATCCAAAACATTGTAATTATACAGATGATTAACACAACATGCACACAACCATACATTGGTTTTTGTGGTGAATGTGAATGAAAAAAAAAACAGTTTTGATAATGGTTTTCATACACATACCTTGTCCATAATGTAGAGGCCTCTGGGATATTCATTGAAGTGCTAAGGGAGGAGACGGTAAATGTGATCTGCATAACATAACATACCAATAGACATACCTTTGTATGCCTCCTCGTCTGTATACCTGCAGACACAGACACAAGAGTGAGCAGTTCAGTCATCTGCACCCAGTACAGCTAACCATCAACATATTCTTAACTCTTTGTTGATTGATATCCATTGAATTGTGTCCATTTTCTGTTTTAGAAAGATTTGCACAAATATAAAAAGATAGAGGGTATCATCATAAAACAATATTGATTTAGATCATTTAAGGGACAAACCTTAAATGGAGGAGATCTTTACATTTTTCAGTTATGTGCCTGTACCTGCTGTCCTTTCAAATCCAAATGTTTGAGTTATGTGCCTGTACCTGCTGTCCTTTTGAATTCAAATCCAAATGTTTCAGATGGGCAGTTAGGTTCCTGCAGGAACCCCACCAACTAAGGAGGTTCCTCGATGAACCCCACCTCCTATGGGGTTCTTGGAAGAACCTTTTGGGGGCAATTTTCAGTGTCAAGAACCCTAATGGCTCTTCAAAGAACTTTGAGGATCTTAGAAGAACCCTTGTTGAACCCATATTTTTTAGAGTGTAGAGACAGGAGGGAAGGGTTAGTGGTCAGAGAAGTGGGACCAGATCAAACCAGGGATTTGGACATGGGAGTGGACATGGGAGTGGACATGGGGGGCAGAGAGAGGGCGTAGGGTTTTGCTTCCTGAGACCCTGTTCTTATGAAGGCTATGTGTGTGCAGAGAGAGAGACCCAGAGGAAAATGGCAGACTGAAAATGCTAACTGATGTAGGCATTCATACATGTTACAGTATCCTTAACATAACCACTTCCTCTCTCTAGAATGATTCCCTCTCCTCCAGACCAGCCCATCTTCATCACAATTCAACCACAGAACCACAGAGTGATAGAATGACTGGTTTATGGTAGGGAAGTAAGGTTATGTGTGTCTTAAAGGGATTTGTGGGTGAATCCACAAGACAACAACAACACACATCAATCAATCAAAGGATGGCTTCCTGTCTCTCTGTAGACTTCTGCTTCTAGATACTCTACTCTGTTGTCATAGCAACGCCTCTTATTTTTGGGTGTTGTAGGGGAAGGGACGGACAACAAAGGAGGTTGTGCTTCACACGCACGCACACACAAACACACACACACGCACACACACACACCTCAGTCCTTCCTCCATATTGTTGCCCCTACAACGGGTTAAACATGTACACTGAACATACACACATTGACATGATTAAAGTGATCTCATCCTACTGGGACATATTATGAAGCAACCCCTTCACACACACACCAAACACATCCACAAACCTCCCCACGACCCCTTCACACACACACCAAACACATCCACAAACATCCCCACGACCCCTTCACACACACACCAAACACATCCACAAACCTCCTCCCACGACCCCTTCACACACACACCAAACACATCCACAAACCTCCCCACGACCCCTTCACACACACACCAACACATCCACAAACCTCCCCACGCCCCTTCACACACACACCAAACACATCCACAAACCTCCCCACGACCCCTTCACACACACACCAAACACATCCACAAACCTCCCCACGACCCCTTCACACACACACCAAACACATCCACAAACCTCCCCACGACCCCTTCACCACACACCAAACACATCCACAAACCTCCCCACGACCCCTTCACACACACACCAAACACATCCACACACCTCTCACGACCCCTTCACACACACCAAACACATCCACAAACCTCCCCACGACCCCTTCACACACACACCAAACGCCATCCACAAACCTCCCCACGACCCTTCACACACACACCAAACACATCCACAAACCTCCCCACGACCCCTTCACACACACACCAAACACATCCACAAACCTCCCCACGACCCCTTCACACACACACCAAACACATCCACAAACCTCCCCACGACCCCTTCACACACACACCAAACACATCACAAACATCCCCACGACCCCTTCACACACACACCAAACACATCCACAAACATCCCAGACACCTTCACACACACACCAAACACATCCACACACCTCCTCACGACCCCTCACACACACCAAACACATCCACAAACCTCCCCACGACCCCTTCACACACACACCAAACACATTCACAAACCCTCCACGACCCCTTCACCCACACTAAAACACATCCACAAACCTCCCCACGACCCCTTCACACACACCAAACACACACTTCACCTCACACTCACCTCTCCCCCTGAGTAGGACTTCTCCTGATACGTAAATAAAGGGAGGGGCATAGTGGGGTGAGGGAGAGAGAAAGAGAGAGACAGAGAGAGACAGAGAGAGACAGAGAGAGGGAGAAAGAGAGAGAGAGAGTGAAGAACAAACACCATTGTAAATACAACCCATATTTATGTTTTTTATTTTTCCTTTTGTACTTTAACCATTTGCACATTGTTACAACACTGTATATATACATAATATGACATTTGTAATCGCTTTATTCTTTTGGAACTTCTGTGAGTGTAATGTTTACTGTTCATTTGATTGTTTATTTCACTTTTGTATATTATCTACTTCACTTGCTTTGGCATTGTTAACACGTTTCCCATGCCAAAAAGCCCTTTGAATTTAATTGAATATGATGGAGAGAGAGTGAGATGTAGAGAAAGACTGGAGAGAGAGACTCTTGGGAGAGACTGGAGAGAGAGACTGGAGAGAGACCACCTTGAGAGAGACTGGAGAGAGAGACTGGAAAGAGACCTCCTTGAGAGAGACTGGAGAGAGAAACTCTTGAGAGAGACAGAGAGAGAGACTGGAGAGAGAAACTCTTGAGAGAGACAGAGAGAGAGACTGGAGAGAGAGACTGGAGAGAGAAACTCTTGATAGAGACAGAGAGACTGGAGAGAGAAACTCTTGATAGAGACTGGGGAGAGAGACTGGAGAGAGAAACTCTTGAGAGAGACTGAGAGAGAGACTGGAGAGAGAAACTCTTGATTGAGACTGGGGAGAGAGATTGGAGAGAGAACTCTTGAGAGAGACAGAGAGAGACTGGAGAGAGAAACTCTTGAGAGAGACTGGGGAGAGAGACTGGATAGAGAGACTGGAGAGGGCTGTGGGGTGAGACAGGGATCCAGCTTGAGCCCCACCCTCTACAACATATATATCAACGAATTGGCACGTGCACTAGAACAGTCTGCAACACCCTACTAGTCAAATGTCTACTGATGATCTGTGGTTCTGTCCCCAACCAAGGAGGGCCTACAGCAGCACCTAGATCTTCTGCACAGATTCTGTCAAAACTGGGCCCTGACAGTAAATCTCAGTAAGACATAAAATAATGGTGTTCCAAAAAAGTCCAGTTGCTAGGACCACAAATACAAATTTCCATCTGGACACCGTTACCCTTGAGCACACAAAAAACTATACCTACCTCGGCCTAAACATCAGCGCCACAGGTAACTTCCACAAAGCTGTGAACGATCTGAGAGACAAGGCAAGAAGAGCATTCTACGCCATCAAAAGGAACATAACATTTGACATCCTAATTAGGATCTGGCTAATAGTACTTGAATCAGTTATATAGAACCCATTGCGATTTATGGTTGTGAGGTCTGGGGTCTGCTCACCAACCAAGAATTCACAAAATGGGACAAACACCAAAATTGAGACTCTGCATGTAGGATTTTTCAAAAACATCTTCCGTGTACTACGCAAAACACCAAATAATGCATGCAGAGCAGAATTAAGCCAATACCCACTAATTATCAAAATCCAGAAAAGAGCCATTAAATTCTACAACCACCTAAAAGGAAGTGATTCCCAAACCTTCCATAACAAAGCCATCACCTACAGATAGATTAACCTAGAGATGAGTCCCCTAAGCAAGCTGGTCCTGGGACTCTGTTCACAAACACAAACAGACCCCACGGAGCCCCAGGACAGAAACACAATTAGACCCAACCAAATCATGAGAAAACAAATAGATAATTACTTGACACATTGGGAAAGAATTTACAAAAAACTGGAATGCTATTTGGCACTAAACAGAGAACACAGTTGCAGAATACCTGACCACTGTGACTGACCCAAACTTGAGGAAAGCTGTGACTATGTAGACTCAGTGAGCATACTGTAGACTTTGCAATTGAGAGAAGCCGCCGTAGGCAGACCTGGCTCTCAAGAGAAGACAGGCCATGTG
>NC_143038.1:46630000-46652500 GCF_057628025.1 Oncorhynchus mykiss
TGTCAGATACTACTGCTATACAGATATAGGCATACAGAAGGAGGTCAATTCGTACATTTTCAATCCAAATATTTTTTTATAAAGATAAGCATAATATTGTTAGATTAAAAACCTCTTTGGGATAGGCGTACGCTCAGCCTCGACAACATCCGGTGAAATTGCAGAGCGCGAAATTCAAATTATAAAAATTGTAATATTAAACATTCATGAAAATACAAGAGTCATACAACATTTAAAAGCTTAATTTCTTGTTAATCCAGCCGCTTTGTCAGATTTCAAAAAGGCTTTACGGCGAAAGCACACCATGCGATTATCTGAGGACAGCACCCCGCACACAAAAGCATTACATACATTTTCCAACCAAGCAGTGGCGTCACAAAAGTCAGAAATAGCGATAAAATAAATGACTTACCTTTGAAGATCCTCATCTGGTTGCAATCACAAGGGTCCCAGCTACATAACAAATGGTCATTTTGTTCGATAAAGGCCTTCTTTATATCCCCCCAAAAAAAGTCAGTTTACTTGGCGCACTTGACTCAGTAATCCACCGGTTTCCCTCATTCAAAATGCATACAAATGAATCCCGTAAGTTACCAATAAACTTCTTCCAAACAAGTCAAACAACGTTTCTAATCAATAATCGTACCCTAATATGTAAATAAACAATACAATTTAAGACGGAGAATAGTATGTTCATTACAGGAGATAAATAAAGAAGTGCGCACCCTCACCGGAACACGCTACATACACTACAGCCAAAATGGGAGCCACTTACAAAAACTACAAATTCTAGCTAATTTTTCAAAAAACAAGCCTGAAACTCTTTCCAAAGACTGTTGACATCTAGTGGAATCCCTAGGAACTGCAATCTCGGAGGTATTCATTTTATATTCCCATTGACAGCCATTGTAATCATTGGTGAGGTGAAAAAAAAGATTCTGGATGGATTGTCCTCGGGTTTTGCCTGCCATATCAGTTATGTTATACTCATAGACATTATTTTAACAGTTTTGGAAACTGTAGAGTGTTTTCTATCCAATACTACCAATTATATGCATATCCTAGCTTCTGGGCCTGAGTAACAGGCAGTTTACTTTGGGCACCTCATTCATCCAAACTTCCAAATACTGCCCACTATCCCAAAGAAGGTACCCACTAACACCTGACCAACATCTAGGGAAATTGCAACGTGCCAAATTCAAAAACAGAAATACTCATTATAAAAATTCATAAAACATACAAGTGTTATACATCGGTTTAAAGATTAACTTCCTGTTAGTCCAACCACTGTGTCAGATTTCAAAAAGGCTTTACGGCGAAAGCATACCATGCGATTATCTGAGAACAGCGCCCAGCAGACAAATCATTACAAACAGTTACCAGCAAAGTAGGAGTTACAAAAGTCAGAAATAGCGATAAAATTAATCACTTACCTTTGATGATCTTCATATGGTTGCACTTACAAGACTCCCATTTACTCAATAAATGTTTGTTTTATTCAATAAAGTCCCTGTTGATATCCAAAAACCTCAGTTTTGTTTGCGTGTTTTGTTCAGTAATCCACAGGCTCAAACACAGTCACAACAGGTAGACAAAAACTCCAAATAGTATCCGTAAAGTTCGTAGAAACATGTCAAACAATGTTTATAATCAATCCTGAGGTTGTTTTTAGCCTAAATAATCGATCATATTTCAAACCGACAATAACGTCGTCAATATAAAAGGTAAACAAGAAAGGCGCGCTCTCGGTCATGCGCATAAAAAACCTCTGGGACACTGTTTGGTCCACTCATTCAGAGTGGTCTTACTCTCTCATTTTTCATAATACAAGCCTGAAACAATTTCTAAGGACTGTTGACTGTTGATCTAGTGGAAGCCATAGGAAGTGAGTCCTAGGTTAGTGGATACTGTAATGGCATTCAATAGAAAACTACAAACATAAAAAAAATCCCACTTTCTGGATGGATTTTTCTCAGGTTTTCGCATGCCAAATCAGTTCTGTTATACTCACAGACATTATTTTAACAGTTTCGGAAACGTTAGAGTGTTTTCTATCCAAATCTACCAACTATATGCATATCCTAGATTCTGGGCCTGAGTAGCAGGCAGTTTACTTTGGGCACACTTTTCATCCGGAAGTGAAAATATTGCCCCCTACACTACTGAAGTTAAACAGCTTGGAAAATTCCATAAAATTATTAGAATATTCTGAAAGGCTAACTGACATAATTTGAGTCAATTAAAAGTGTATCTGTAAAATTCATCCTATATCAACATAACCTGAAAGGCCACTCAGCAAGGAAGAAGCCACTACTCCAAAATAAAAGCCAGACTACGGTTTGCAACTGCACATTGGGACGAAGATTGTACTTTTTGGAGAAATGTCCTTTGGTCTGAAGAAGCAAAAATAGACCTCTTTGGCCATAATGACCATCGTTATGTTTGGAGGAGAAAGGGGGAGATTACAAGCCAAAGAACAACCATGAAGCACGGGGATGGCAGCATCATGTTGTGGGAGTGCTTTGCTGCAGGAGGGACTGGTGCACTTCACAAAATAGATGGCATCATGAGGAAGTAAAATTATGTGGAGATATTGAAGTAACATCTCAAGACATCAGTCAGGAATTTAAAGCTTGGTCACAAATTGATCTTCAAAAATGGACAATGACCCCAAACATGCTTCCAAAGTTGTGGCAAAATGGCTTAAGGACAACAAAGTCAAGGTATTGGAGTGGCCATCACAAAGCCCTGACTTCAATCCTAGAGAAGATTTGTAGGCAGAACTGAAAAAGATTGTGTGAGCTAGGAGGCCTACAAACCTGACTCAGTTACACCAGCTCTGTCAGGAGAAATGGGCCAAAATTCACCCAACTTATTGTGGGAAGCTTGTGGACGGCTAGTTAAACAATTTAAATTCAATGCTACCAAATACTAATTGAGTGTATGTAAACTTCTGACCCATTGGGAATGTGATGAAAGAAATAAAAGCTGAAATAAATCATTCTCTCGACAATTATTCTGACATTTCACATTCTTAAAATAAAGTGGTGATTCTAACTGACCTAAGACAGGGCATTTTTACTCTGATTAAACGTCAGGAATTGTGAAAAACTGAGTTTGAATGTATTTGGCTAAGGTGTATGTAAACTTCCGACATCAACTGTAGGTTTTTGGTTCTATTAGCTGTGTCCAACATAACATTCAATAATAAACTAATTTAATTTATTCCTGCACCATGCAATCATTTATTTGTTAGAAACATGTGTTTTTTTCTCTATGCTGCCTTCAGCATGATCTATTTCCCTACAGGCGTAATATATGACAGGTAGTTGTTAGTCTGAACACGTCTCTGGAGCATGTATCAATCCTGCTGCAGGACTCATTGCAGCCGGCAGACCAAATGAACAACTCAACTATTTCTCTCTCCTCCTTCCTCTCCCTCTCTCCTCTTCTCTGTCATGATTTGAGGTGTGTCTTTCTAATTGTTTGTCAATGAAGCCGATGATATTACGTATGGAACAATCTACAGAGCTCCCTACAACAAGCAACGCATGACTCTTGAGTCATTAAAGGCACAGTCAACTTAGTGGATGTAACCTTCTGACCCACTTGTGTCATGCACAAAGTAGATGTCCTAACCGACTTGCCAAAACTATACTTTGTTAACAAGAAATTTGTGGAGTGGTTGAAAAACGAGTTTTAATAACTCCAACCTAAGTGTATGTAAACCTCCGACTTCAACTGTATACAGCCTCTGCTAAACAAACTCAAACTCGAGTATGAATAATTTGGGGGGGGCGTGTTTACAACCCTCATGTCAGTCAAACAATGCATTCTGCCAATAATCGTTCACAATCTAGTCCGGTTGCGGACACAACTAGACCTTGTTTCAAATGTTACGTCTATGTGTATTAGGCTGAATTGCTACTGTGTGTGTCTCTGAATGTTAGGCTCTGTCACTGTCTGGTGAAGGAAGGTGACCTGCTGTTAGAGTAGGATACATGGTGGAGCCTGGAGGGCTGTAACTCAATGTCTGTCCTGCCCCTACACCTCCTCCCCTCCCTTCCCTGGCTCTGGAACCAGTGTGGGGAAAACATTTGTATTACCATTACTTTAAATGATAGCTATGTACAATTCTGTTATTCTGGTTGTGTAAATTGCTGTTTTCACATAACTCTATACCTAATCCACCATGGCTGTGCACATCTTGTGTTCTACCCCCACCCTCTGTACTCTGAAACCTGTCTGTTTCAAACAAAGTCTCTCCTCATCCTCTATTCTAAGAACAACCCGTTCTTAGTACTCGCATGGGAACACAGAGGACTGAATATTTGGCCACCTCATCCAGTAGATATCGGTTGGTTTCACACATTGAGACATTTGTGGTGGAACCAACCATGACTAAGCATTTACAGGTCTACTATTTAAGACCTCTCTTTATTTCTGTATGTCAGAGCTTTCGGCCCAACACTCAAGAGGGTAGGGTCGATTATTGAAATAATGAATCAATATCAAATAAAGATTGATTGTTTGAAAAATTATCCAAGTCTCTACCACTTGATTAGAACTTCCACGACATTCTTAGCGACGAGAATGAGATATGTAACTTCACTTACTGACCGCTCCTGAGGACCTGGGTAAACATTTACAGGGGATTACAAATTGGGATCTCAGAGAAGACGCATTCCTGAAGGAGCAGCTGAGACCCGCCTAAGGATTCAAGAGGCAGCAGGGTGGGTGGGTGGATACCATAATCCGAACATAGAAACATTGAGAGAGGTGAGCTTGGATGGTTCTCAACAGTTTAAGCCCCTGTTTTAGGGTACGCCCAGAGCGTGGATCTCCTAGTGGGAAGGCCATGGCTGGGGTGGCTAGCAGGACTGTGCTGAGTTGATAAGAGTGTTTTTAAGTGAGTAAATCCTTAAACATAATTGTTTAACTAGACAGTTGAGGGCTAACCAAAGTCCATGGCCATGGCTGGTTGATCTCAGCAGGACTGGTGAGGTTGTGTAAGAACAAAAGTCCAGTGCGTGAGTTTCTCCTGAGTGGGTTTCTTTACCTGGTGAGTTCATTCCTGTTGTGGTTTTATTGGTGTTTTTAGTTGTGTTTGAAGGGTATGCCCTGGGTTACATTAGTAAGGTGTTATTGTGAATGTTTCCCTTTACCTGGTACATCTCCTGTGGTGGAAATTAGAAAATATGAATTAATACTGGATTTCTGGGAACATGTTACAAACTTAAGTAGAAGACATGGGTACTCAGTAGGCAGTTTTGTGTATTTGGATAGGAATGGAAGACGCTACACTACGGTGATTGCCGTGGGTGACGAGCCTGTGTGGAGACAACATCCTGCATTTGGACCTTTAACCTGTTGAGTGTAGGGGGCAGTATTTTGATGTTTGGATGAAAAACGTACCCAAATTAAACTGCCTATTTCTCAGGCCCAGAAGCTAGAATATGCATATAATTATGATAGAAAACACTCTGAAGTTTCCAAAACTGTCAAGATATTGTCTGTGAGTATAACAGAACTGATATTGCGGGCGAAAACCTGAGGAAAATCCAACTAGGAAGTGCCTCTTATTTTGAAAGCTCACTGTTCCATTGCATGCATTCCCTCCATTTAAAGGGATATCAACCAGATTCCTTTCCCTATGGCTTCCACGTGGTGTGAACAGTCTTTAGACATAGTTTCAGCCTTTTATTCTGAAAAATGAGCGAGAACGATCACATCGCGTCAGTGGATGGCTGGGTGCCAGCAGGGTTTTGTTTGCGCAACAGCTTGGAGCAGACATTTTCTCTCTCTCTCCTATTGAAAAAGTTATGGTCCGGTTGAAATAATATTGATTATTTATTGTAAAAACAACCTGAGGATTGATTATAAAAAAACATTTGACATGTTTCTACGAACTTTACGGATACTATTTTCGTCTGCCCCGTCGTGACCATTTGAGCCTGTGGATTTGTGAACAAAACGCACCAACCAAATGGAGATATTTTGGATATAAAAATAATCTTTATGGAACAAAAGGAACATTTACTGTGTAACTTGGAGTCTCGTGAGTGCAAACATCCGAAGATCATCAAAGATAAGCGATTCATTTTATTGCTTTTCTGACTTTCGTGACCAATCTACTTATGCTGCTAGCTGTTTGTAATGTTTTGTCTGCTGAGAGATACATAAACGCTTGGTTTGCTTTAGCTGTAAAGCTTTTTTGAAATCTGACACGCCAGGTGGATTAACAACAAGCTAAGCTGTGTTTTGCTATATTGCACTTGTGATTTCATGAATTTGGCGCTCTGTAATTCAGTGGATGTTGATGAAAATGATCCCGCTAACGGGATGGGTGCGCCAAGAAGTTAATAAAACAATATTTTAACGGGGACCCAACTACTCCCCTATGGCTCGGTAGAGTCTAGTTAGCAGAAGAAAAAAATATTATAACCCTTTCATGCGTGAGTTCCAAATATCTCTAACGGTCGCCCCCAGCGGGAGTTTTTTATGCACGTGATGTTAGAATGTTCTCTCCATTCCAGAATGTGATTGATACGTAACAGTACATTTTATCAGCGCTGCCCTCAAACTTAAGCACGCAGCAGTTTCTATTTATAGGCTGCTTCAACTTCAATTTCAAATGATTTTCTAACAAGTTTTTATTTTCTAAAACCAGTTTGAATTTAGGTGTGTTCCACCTCCTCATTCATTCACATAAAAAAAGTAATTTGTACTTTTGCGGACAGTTACATTTTTGGGACATTTCTGGCACGGACAAAATTCCCCAAGCACTTCCCAATTGTTTGTGCAGTTCACGTTTGCAGACATTTGCTCATCTCCCGTCAGAACAGGATCTGCACACGTGTTCACATTTTCCATTTTCCATTCCACATTTCTATTGTAGTGTACTGTATGTATGGAGCATTATATATTTGTGTATATTCCTTATAACCGCGGACACGTGAGGTAACGTTACTCATTTTATAACCTTTATGGTGTTATAGTCAATCGTGCTTATGAAGCTACATTCTTCTATTAGCTCTGTAAAACAATGCTAATTGCGTCAGAGAAGAATTATATTGTGTTGTATTTTGAAGCTACTTGGCCTTATGACTGCCACGTGGCACAGCACATCAGTGCTTCAGACTCCCTGGTTCAAATCCAGGCTGCGTTTCTATCAAAGTAAGTGCCTTATTACGTTATAATAGTCTCCATATGCCGTTTCTGCTGTAGCTCACTGTATGTATGGATCATAATATACTCCTTATAACCGCAGACACGTGAGGTAATGTTACACATTTTATTATCTTTATTTAACTAGGCAAGTCAGTTAAGAACAAATTCTTATTTTCAATGTCAGCCTAGCAACAGTGGGTTAACTACCCGGGGCAGAACGACAGATCTGTACCTTGTCAGCTCGGGGGTTTGAACTTGTAACCTTCCGGTTACTAGTCCAACACTAGTCCACAACCAACCACTAGGCTACCCTGCCGCCCTGCGTTTATAACCTTTATGGTGTTGTAGTCAATTGTGCTTACGTAGCTACATTATTCTATTAGCTCTGTAAAACAATGCTAGTTGCGTCAGAGAACTATTAGCTTGTGTTGTATTTTGAAGCTCCCTGGCCTTATGACTCCCAAGTGGCACAGCGGTCTATGGCACTGCATCTTAGTGCTAGAGGTGTCACTACAGACACCCTGGTTCAAATCCAGGCTGTATCACAACTGATTGGGAGTCCCATAGTGCAGCGCACAATTGTCCGAGTTTGGCCGGAGTAGGCCATCATTGTAAATAATAATTTGTTCTTAAATGACTTGCCTGGTTAAATAACTAGAAAATATGACCATGGTTTGTTTATTTGGTCTATTCAGCATAGCTCTGTTCTGCCCTACCTTGCCTCCTTGTGGAGCTCAAAAGTTAGTTTCTTACTGTTATAACTCAAATCTGTGATTTTGTCAATGCAATAAACTATTTTTTATAGCAGTGTTTATGTTACTTCTTTGTAGTATTGTTTTATTGCTATATCCTTATATTGTATTCTAATTAATAATTCCTCTTTATTCTGTACTTTCAGAAATCACAAACATTATTTGCCAATATCATAACTGGAGCTGGACATCTTTGGAGCTGACTGGCTGATCACCACCAGCATCTTTAAAGGGATCTGGCACTTCGTCAGTGGACAAGGGAAATTCAGATTCAGGGTTCTCAATGGCTACAAGGTTGGGGGGCAGCTCCTGACTGTCAGAATCTGATTCCTGACTTTCATACTCAGACTCATTGTCTGATTTTTTTTTTTTAATCTCCAGAATTTCCATCTCCTTTTGAAAGACATTGTTAATGCTACAGCTTAGCTCACTAGCTAAAGACATAAACAACAACACTGAATGGCGCAGAGTGGGAGGTTACGTGGTTGACTGCCGGCACGCGTCACTTGTATCAATAAATCACTATCAGAAAATGTTTTGTGTAGCAATTATTTGTGTATTTACGGTTTTATTCACGTTTTCAATTCTAGGTGAAAAATCATGCATTCCGATTCTTGCACAGATTGTAATGGGCACATATTATGTGTGTAAAATACTTTTTTGAAGGTTGTACTGATTATGATGAGCTAAGCTAATTCCAGCTGTGTAGCCATGTTTGTTGACATACAATGCATTCTGGGTTTCACTCTGTTTGACCAAAGATGTTATAACAAAATGAGGTGAGTAAGAGTACACACATCTTTTGAGGACTTCCGGAAATTAATGGTGGGATGTGAACGACGGTAGATGACACACACCTTCAACATGCATACTATAAACAGACCAAACTCATCTGTCTTCTCTTATTATCTTCGGTTTCTGTGAGGAAAAAATGCATGGCTGTGCGCTGAAACTAATCGTCGGATTACTTTCGATTTCTATAAAGTGTTTTACCTAGTTATTTTGATCAATGGTGAGCTCACACGTGAGTTGATTAATTATACATAATAATTGCTATTAGCTAATTCATATTGTAGTTTATGTCAGACGAGAGTTAGAAAATATGACTGCTTGTGTTGGGTCAGTCTTTCCTCGGTTAGCACTAGGACAAATGTAGCCTACCTTTTTCCGGTTAGGATGATTGTGTTATGCTATATATACTTCTGTGAATATCTGAACATTGCATCCAAAAAATTTTGCATACAAAAATAAACTGCTCACATTCTGGACATAACTTTGTAAGGACTGTGTTTGTGTAAATAGTTTCTGAAAAAAATGTGGCCAGCTCAAACGCTGATTGTTGCGTCATTCGAAACTGGCCGTTCTAAATGAGCATTCTAAATGAGTGTTCTAATCACACGGGTGTGATCGTACGCTTCAGGGACCACTGTGGAACGATCACACCCGTGTGATGGTACTTGTGAAAGGGTTAAAGACGTTTTTTTCTGTTCCGTCTGTATGTGTTCTGTGTTATGTGTTTGTGTGAGCATGAAACAGAAACCATGGGAGCACAAGGGAGCAAAGGAGACGGCCTGCCAAACCCCCTGACGGGACCCAGATAAGTGGGGCAGATAAGTGGGGAAGGGACGTTCTGGACCAGGTGCAATTGTGGCATAGGGAAGGTGGTTTTCCACTGACAGGGACACTGAGTGTGACACTGTTAGAAGAAGTAAGGGGAAGACTAACAGAACATGAGGGAAAGAAAAAAGGAAAAGGGGATAAAATAGACTGGGCTAAATTTAGGAAATGGGAGAGAGAGGCAGAAAGGCGTACAGAAAGACAAGACCCATTTAGGGGTCTGCCGCATCAGAACATGGCAATACAGACTGAGGGGGAAGATAGGAAGGGGAAAGAAGAAACCATGAGGAAGAATAGGAAAGATGATGAGAGAGATTTTCCTCCTCCCTACTCTTCTCCTCCTAACCTCTACCCAGTGTTGCCAGTGGACAATGGGCTGCCCCTCTCTCCTCCTCCGCCTGCCCTGCTGGAGCCCCTGCCACCTACTGCACCAGTGCTTACGCCCCCGCCCTTACCGCAAGCCGCCTCCCTGTTGACAGATGTGGTGGCCAAACCACTCACTGGCCTGGCAGACATGATGGGAGGAACTCCAAAGCTGTCAAGAAATAAAGAAGTTGCTGAGGGAGCCAAAGGAAAGAAAGAGCATTAACCCCTTCCCCCAGATGGGAGGCCCGAGCAGCTCGGCTGTGGAGGACGACAGCGACACATCATCACAGTCGGGGTCAAAGTCATCTCCTCCCCCAGCGAGTAAAACCAGACTACAGAAGAAGTTGACACCAGAGAGGAGAGGCAGGACACACGTTTTGACAGCCTGTCGGGTGGATCCAAAAGACGTGGAAGAAGAAGGAAGAGAAGGTGACGACCCAGAAGCTACAAGCTGCTCATTTGACTTTCTACCAAGGCCAGGCGCCAGCCAAAGGAGGGGCTGGGAAGGGTCGTGGGGGTAAGACTAAGCCGGGAAACTGTTTCACATGTAGGCAACCTGGCCATTTCTCAGCTCAATGTGATCAAGCACTTCAGACTGGAGCTCAGATGGGTGGAAGAGGTCGAGGCAGGAGTGGACCAAGAGTCAGAAGAGCCCCAAGGGGGGCCCCTAGAGGACATGGGCCAGCATTAGCTTCAGGACTGTGGCATCCCACCACCAAACTAGTGGTCAATCTCAGCCTCAACAGCAGTGGCGGCCCCAAGAGGGCCCCCATGGAAGAGGTCGACCTGGGCAATGGCAGTTGGGCCAGCCTACACAGATGACCCTGTATAACCCAGGGCCAGGCCAAGAACAGGAGGGAGAAAATTGACTTGATGATGAGACAGGGACAGACGAAGTTGAGCTAACAGAAATGCCGGAACAATTGTTGATAAAGAGCTATACTCTCCCTAGAATTGAGCCAACAGTGGAGGCTTGCGTCAATGGTGAGGCAGTCATTTTTCTTGTTGATACTGGGGCTGCAATGTCTGTGATCAACTGTAAAGCTATGATGAAACCTCCATGTCTAGTGAAACAGTCAAAACATTAGGGGCTTTGGGTCTCCCTTTCAGGGAACACGTTACCATGCCCTTGCCAGTCTCATTTTCTAAGGAGCAGTGCCAGCATCAATTTCTCTACTCTGACCACTGTCCTGTCAATCTGATGGGCAGAGACCTCACATGCAAATTGGGTGTTAACATAACGTGTGGACCCACTGGGCTCACAGTTATACATGAGGATGAAGAAGGGGAGCAATTGATGCTGATGTCTGAGTTTTGTGACTGATATTATGCATGTGATGTTAACGATGAGGTACCCAATATTGCTCGTGTTTTCTCAATGGCAAAAAGCTTTTGGGGCCACGAGTGCAGTTTCATGTCTGAGACAGGCTTACATTGCACTTCCCATTTCTCACCATTGACAAGGGATTTATGCTATGAGAAGGAATGGTTTTCACAGTGTAGATGAAGAGTCAGTGCAGTGTGAGGGGTTGTACTGTAGCAGTGATTTTTGTTCTTCAGAGGTTCATTTCACCCCTGCACAGAAAAAGCTCTACCTGTTTGAAGACAGTACTCCTTATGTGTCCCTTGCTAAATCAGACAGAGTTGAGCGGGCGGATACTAGGGTATAGATGAAGGGTCTGATGGGAGCTACAGATTGGGAAATGCATCCAGATGTGTCAGCATCTTCACCCAGCACACTAACATTTTGTTACCCGTTCAACTGGGATACTCCAGTTGAACTTGAGCAACCTCCATCCGCCACATACATCATGCTTTTGAGTGAGGACTCACCCTTGTTGAGAGGGGTCCTGACTGCTTATGGCAGTGGACAAGTGTGATTTTGGGAAGTGGGTGGAACCTCTTGTGGTAGCACCTAAAGGAACCCACCGGCCCTCCAAAGCACAGTATCCACTCAATCAAGGGTATTCAATCAAGGGTATTACCCCTGTCCATGCTTAATTGGTAGAGAAGGGAGCCTTAGTCCTGTGTCCAGAGTCACCTTGCAATAACCCTATCTTGCCAGTAAGAAAAGCCTCAGGGGATTGGTGTTTTATTGAGTTTGCCAGTTAATCAGGCTGTCTATGCTTGTGCCCCAGTGGTTCCCAACCCACTGTCAGCAGTTCCAGCCACAGCTAATTGGTTTTCTGTTATGGATCTGGCTAATGCATGTTTTAGCATTCTGGTTGCACCAGAGTTACATTTCTGGTTTTCCTTTTTGTTTCTCGGGTGCCATTGTACGTGGACGGTCGCGCCTATGGGCTTTACTGAATCCCCCGCAATTATTTCAGCTGCATTAGTGAAAAAAAGGTTTCATTCCCCCGGAGGGGAGCAGTCTAATACAGTATGTTGATGACATGTGCTCTGATTGTTCTCTGAGACCTTGGAGACGTGGAAAACTGACACAAGAGCTCTGTTGACTATTCTAGCAAAGAATGGCCACAAAGTATAAAAAATTAAGTTGCAACTTGTCTCCCAAACTGTAAAGTACTTGGGACATGATATCACCCCAAATGACATGCAGCTGGGTCCAGAGAGAGCAATTCTCTGTCCCACCAAACAGCACATGATGCCATTGACTGGTATGGCAGGGTATTGTAGGGCGTGGCTGCCTGACTATGCTGAGGTTGCCCAGCCTCTCTCTGACCTCATCTATGGCCACAAAATGGCTATGAATGACAAGATCAAATGGACCCCTGAAGGGCTGACTGCCCTGATGAAACTGAAACAGCTCATGACTACCTCTCCCTGTTTGGGTCTCCCTGGCCATTCTAAACCTTTCAATCTGTTGTGTGAGAAGAATGGTTTCATATCACCTGTGCTGACACAAGATCATGGGGGGAAGCAGAGACCAGTTGGTTACTATTCTAAGCAATTAGATAGTGTGGCGAGAGGTCTGGTTTGTTGCTTGAGAGCTGTGGCTGCAGCTACTGAAGCTGTACTTGCATGTGCTGACATTGTGGCTATGTGGCAACTAACTGTGCATGTTCCTCACGTTGTTCATGCTCTCATCTCACAGACTAAGATGGCTCATCTGACTCGAGCAAGGCTGCTCCACTATAAGAATGTGTTGCTAACCCTGTCTTATGTAACCCTGGAAAGATGCACTGTGTTGAATTCAGCTACATTGTTGCCAACTGAAGAAGACGGAGAACCCCACGACTGCACAGCTCTAGTTGAGCTTGTCGCAAAACCAAGGTCAGACTTAACTGATGTTCCTTTGTTGAATGCTGAATTGGACATTTTTGTAGATGGCTTGGCTTGGAGATCTGAGAAAGGAGAACTATTGGTTGTGTATGCAGTAACTACAGCTGCAACCACTCTTGAGAGTGCTACATTTCCACCACATCTCTCAGCGCAGGTTGTAGAACTTCTTGTACTCACAAAAGCTTGCATACCGGTGAAAGTCAGTTACTATCTACACTGATAGCCAGTATACATTTGGGGAAGTACATGATTTTGAATAGTGTGGGTTCCTCACATCCTCTGGGGAAACTATTTCTCCCTCAAAATAACTTTTTGAAAGCTATTATTCTCCCTTCTGCAATAGCTGTATGTCAATGTTTGGCTCATACTAATCATTTTGATCCTGTCTTCAAGGGCAACTCAATGGCTTATTTGGCAGCCAAAGCAGCAGCTGTGTCACTCGATTTGCCTGTGTTGCAGATGATTGCGGTTCCTGTTCAGAATCTCTTCTCTCCTACTGACATCTTTGACTTGCAATCCTCTGTCCTGTCGAGTTGAGGAAGTAGAAGAGGTTGTGTACATATGACAGGTTGCAGAAACTGAGGTTGGGTCCGGCTGGGCTCCCAACCCTACCATGTTCGTGTTTTTCCTACCTGGCAAAGTTGGCACATGGCCAGGACCATGTGTCAAAGGGGGGAGGGGTAGATTTTGTAAATCATTTTTGGTTTGCACCTGGATTTTCTGTGTTTGATGAACAATATTGTGCAAAATGTGTGATTTGTAGGAATAACAATGCAGGAAGGGGGATTCCCATGCCTGTGTCTGCCCAACCCCAGAAGGACAATTTGAACATGTGATGATGGATTTCATTGAGTTGACACCATGCCAGGGGTACAAATACTGCCTGGTCAGACCCTAAAAATGTACATGGTGAAACTCATGGCAGAGACTGGCCTCCCCTGGGTCACAGTAATGCCCCTGACACTGATGTTTATGAGGGCAAGCCCACAGGATGATTGGGTTGGCACCTCATATGATACTGACTAGCAGACCTATGAGAATGCTAAACACCCCTTTCCCACTGAACAAGCTGACCCTGTTGGTCTGCGATGATGTTATGTAAGTTACTG
Source organism: Oncorhynchus mykiss (assembly GCF_057628025.1). NCBI lineage: Eukaryota > Metazoa > Chordata > Actinopteri > Salmoniformes > Salmonidae > Oncorhynchus > Oncorhynchus mykiss. Next base: position 46,644,261 of record NC_143038.1, read on the forward strand.
TCCTGCTCTAAACAACGTTCTGAAGGCTATTTTTCCCAGGGTGAAAGCATCGTTGCCTCAGCCATTAGTGGGGATCCTGTGCCAGCTACAGCCAGGTGATTGGGTGGTAGTCAAGGATCTGAGGAGGTGGACTGGACCATTCCAGGTATTGCTGACCACTCCAACCACTGTTCGTGTGTCTGAGAGATCTACGTGGATCCACGCCAGCCACTGACGGAAAGTGCCACACGATCCAGCTGAGGATGTACCAGAGGAGGAGCCACCACCAGGTGCAGTCTAGATGGTCATGGGAGGACCAGGACCAGACTCTACGCATCATGTTTGTTGCTTTCGTGTTCATCCTCCTCATTAAAGCTGGAGTATGGGTGCTTGGAACAGGCAAACAACAGAGAGCAGAAAAGCTGAACTCAACCAACTTGACCAACTTGACCGCAGTCCCATGGAGGACTAAAATATCAGCCACTATCGCCCTCCCTGGGGTGAAGCCACAGGAAATGCGCTTTCTGCATCATCGCCATGTTTGGGAGGACACTGGGTTATTTCACCTGAATCACACTGCTCTAGCTGTTAACCTGCCAGACTGGTATGTGTGTGTGTTACGGTGCGTGAATGAGGACCCAAAAGCGAATTAACTTAAACAGAGCTTCTTTAATTACCAAACATAGGTAGGCTCAGACGGACCGGCAGATTCCGACAGGACAAGACAAGGTTACAGCAAACATGACGACAGTCTGGTTCAGGCATGAAACACAACAAACAAGAATCCGACAAGGACAGGAGCAGAAACAGAGAGAGATATAGGGACCTAATCAGAGGGAAAAAGGGAACAGGTGGGAAAAGGGGTGACGAGGTGGTTAGGAGGAGACAAGGCACAGCTGGGGGAAAGAGGGGGAGAAAAGGTAACCTAACAACGACCAGCAGAGGGAGACAGGGTGAAGGGAAAGGACAGAGACAAGACACAACATGACAGTACATGACAGTACCCCCCCACTCACAGAGCGCCTCCTGGCGCACTCGAGGAGGAAACCTGGCGGCAACGGAGGAAATCCTCGATCAGCGCACGGTCCAGCACGTCCAGCACGTCCCGAGAGGGAACCCAACTCCTCTCCTCAGGACCGTACCCCTCCCAATCTACGAGGTACTGGTGACCACGGGCCCGAGGACGCATGTCCAAAATTCTACGGACCCTGTAGATGGGTGCGCCCTCGACAAGGATGGGGGGGGGGGGGGAAGACGAGCGGGGGCGCGAAGGACGGGCTTGATGCAGGAGACATGGAAGACCGGGTGGACGCGACGAAGGTATCGCGGAAGAAGAAGTCGAACTGCGACAGGATTAATGACCCGAGAAATACGGAACGGACCAATGAACCGGGTCAACTTGCGAGAAGCCGTCTTAAGGGGAAGGTTCTGAGTGGAGAGCCAAACTCTCTGACCGCGACAATATCTAGGACTCTTAGTTCTACGCTTATTAGCAGCCCTCACAGTCTGCGTCCTATAACGGCAAAGTGCAGACCTGACCCTCTTCCAGGTGCGCTCGCAACGTTGGACAAAAGCCTGAGCGGAGGGGACGCTGGACTCGGCGAACTGAGATGAGAACAGCGGAGGCTGGTACCCGAGGCTACTCTGAAAAGGAGATAGCCCGGTCGCAGACGAAGGAAGCGAGTTGTGGGCGTATTCTGCCCAGGGGAGCTGTTCTGACCAAGACGCAGGGTTGCGAAAAGAAAGACTGCGTAAGATGCGACCAATAGTCTGATTGGCCCGTTCTGCTTGACCGTTAGACTGGGGGTGAAAGCCGGAAGAGAGACTGACGGAAGCCCCAATCAAACGGCAAAACTCCCTCCAAAATTGAGACGTGAATTGCGGACCTCTGTCCGAAACGACGTCTGACGGAAGGCCATGAATTCTGAAAACATTCTCGATGATGATTTGTGCCGTCTCTTTAGCAGAAGGAAGCTTAGCAAGGGGAATGAAATGAGCCGCCTTAGAGAACCTATCGACAACCGTAAGAATAACAGTCTTCCCCGCTGACGAAGGCAGTCCGGTGACAAAATCTAAGGCGATGTGAGACCACGGTCGAGAGGGAATAGGAAGCGGCCTGAGACGGCCGGCAGGAGGAGAGTTACCGGACTTAGTCTGCGCGCAGACCGAACAAGCAGCCACGAAACGACGCGTGTCATGCTCCCGGGTGGGCCACCAAAAACGCTGGCGAATGGAAGCAAGCGTACCCCGAACGCCAGGGTGGCCGGCTAACTTGGCAGAGTGAGCCCACTGAAGAACGGCCAGACGAGTAGGAACGGGAACGAAAAGAAGGTTCCTAGGACAAGCGCGCGGCGACGGAGTGTGAGTGAGCGCTTGCTTTACCTGCCTCTCAATTCCCCAGACAGTCAACCCGACAACACGCCCCTCAGGGAGAATCCCCTCGGGGTCAGTGGAGGCTACTGAAGAACTGAAGAGACGAGACAAAGCATCAGGCTTGGTGTTCTTAGAGCCCGGACGATAAGAAATCACGAACTCGAAACGAGCGAAAAACAGCGCCCAACGCGCCTGACGCGCATTAAGTCGTTTGGCAGAACGGATGTACTCAAGGTTCCTATGGTCAGTCCAAACGACAAAAGGAACGGTCGCCCCCTCCAACCACTGTCGCCATTCGCCTAGGGCTAACCGGATGGCGAGCAGTTCGCGGTTACCCACATCATAGTTACGTTCCGACGGCGACAGGCGATGAGAAAAATACGCGCATGGGTGGACCTTGTCGTCAGAGAGGGAGCGCTGAGAAAGAATGGCTCCCACGCCCACCTCTGACGCGTCAACCTCGACAACGAACTGTCTAGAGACGTCAGGTGTAACAAGGATAGGAGCGGATGTAAAACGATTCTTGAGGAGATCAAAAGCTCCCTGGGCGGAAACGGACCACTTAAAGCACGTCTTGACAGAAGTAAGGGCTGTGAGAGGAGCTGCCACCTGACCGAAATTACGGATGAAACGACGATAGAAGTTCGCGAAGCCGAGAAAGCGCTGCAGCTCGACGCGTGACTTAGGGACGGGCCAATCAATGACAGCTTGGACCTTAGCGGGATCCATCTTAATGCCTTCAGCGGAAATAACAGAACCGAGAAATGTGACGGAGGAGGCATGAAAAGTGCACTTCTCAGCCTTCACAAAAAGACAATTCTCTAAAAGGCGCTGGAGGACACGTCGAACGTGCTGAACATGAATCTGGAGTGACGGTGAAAAAATCAGGATATCGTCAAGGTAAACGAAAACAAAGATGTTCAGCATGTCTCTCAGGACATCATTGACTAATGCCTGAAAGACAGCTGGAGCGTTAGCGAGGCCGAAAGGAAGAACCCGGTATTCAAAGTGCCCTAACGGAGTGTTAAACGCCGTCTTCCACTCGTCCCCCTCCCTGATGCGCACGAGATGGTAAGCGTTACGAAGGTCCAACTTAGTGAAAAACCTGGCTCCCTGCAGGATCTCGAAGGCTGAAGACATAAGAGGAAGCGGATAACGATTCTTCACTGTTATGTCATTCAGCCCTCGATAATCTATGCAGGGGCGCAGAGACCCGTCCTTCTTCTTGACAAAAAAAAACCCCGCTCCGGCGGGAGAGGAGGAGGGGACTATGGTACCGGCGTCAAGAGCTACAGACAAATAATCTTCGAGAGCCTTACGTTCGGGAGCCGACAGAGAGTATAGTCTACCCCGGGGGGGGGTGGTTCCCGGAAGGAGATCAATACTACAATCATACGACCGGTGTGGAGGAAGAGAGGTGGCCCTGGACCGACTGAACACCGTGCGCAGATCGTGATATTCCTCCGGCACCCCTGTCAAATCACCAGGCTCCTCCTGTGAAGAAGAGACAGAGGAAACAGGAGGGATAGCAGACATTAAACATTTCACATGACAAGAGACGTTCCAGGAGAGGATAGAATTACTAGACCAATTAATGGAAGGATTATGACAAACTAGCCAGGGATGGCCCAAAACAACAGGTGTAAAAGGTGAACGAAAAATTAAAAAAGAAATGGTTTCACTATGATTACCAGAAACAGTGAGGGTTAAAGGTAGCGTCTCACGCTGAATCCTGGGGAGAGGACTACCATCCAGGGCGAACAAGGCCGTGGGCTCCTTTAACTGTCTGAGAGGAATGTCATGTTCCCGAGCCCAGGTCTCGTCCATAAAACAGCCCTCCGCCCCAGAGTCTATCAAGGCACTGCAGGAAGCTGACGAACCGGTCCAGCGTAGATGGACCGACAAGGTAGTGCAGGATCTTGAAGGAGAGACAGGAGTAGTAGCGCTCACCAGTAGCCCTCCGCTTACTGATGAGCTCTGGCCTTTTACTGGACATGAAGTGACAAAATGACCAGCGGAACCGCAATAGAGACAGAGGCGGTTGGTGATTCTCCGTTCCCTCTCCTTAGTCGAGATGCGGATACCTCCCAGCTGCATGGGCTCAGCACCCGAGCCGGCAGAGGAAGATGGTAGTGATGCGGAGAGGGGGGCAACGGAGAACGCGAGCTCCTTTCCACGAGCTCGGTGACGAAGATCAACCCGTCGCTCAATGCGAATAGCGAGTTCAATCAAGGAATCCACGCTGGAAGGAACCTCCCGGGAGAGAATCTCATCCTTTACCTCTGCGCGGAGACCCTCCAAAAAACGAGCGAGCAAAGCCGGCTCGTTCCAGCCACTGGAGGCAGCAAGAGTGCGAAACTCAATAGAGTAGTCTGTTATGGATCGATTACCTTGACATAGGGAAGACAGGGCCCTGGAAGCCTCCTCCCCAAAAACAGATCGATCAAAAACCCGTATCATCTCCTCCTTAAAGTCCTGATACTGGTTAGTACACTCAGCCCTTGCCTCCCAGATTGTCGTGCCCCACTCACGAGCCCGTCCAATAAGGAGAGATATGACGTAGGCGACACGAGCAGTGCTCCTGGAGAAAGTGTAGGGCTGGAGAGAAAACACAATATCACACTGGGTGAGGAACGAGCGGCATTCAGTGGGCTCCCCAGAGTAACACGGCGGGTTATTGATTCTGGGCTCCGGAGATTCGAAAGCCCTGGAAGTGGCCGGTGGATCGAGGCGGAGATGGTGAACCTGTTCTGTGAGGTTGGAGACTTGGGTGGCCAGGGTCTCAACGGCATGTCGAGCAGCAGACAATTCCTGCTCGTGTCTGCCTAGCATCGCTCCCTGGATCCCGACGGCTGAGTGGAGAGGATCCGAAGTCGCTGGGTCCATTCTTGGTCGGATTCTTCTGTTACGGTGCGTGAATGAGGACCCAAAAGCGAATTAACTTAAACAGAGCTTCTTTAATTACCAAACATAGGTAGGCTCAGACGGACCGGCAGATTCCGACAGGACAAGACAAGGTTACAGCAAACATGACGACAGTCTGGTTCAGGCATGAAACACAACAAACAAGAATCCGACAAGGACAGGAGCAGAAACAGAGAGAGATATAGGGACCTAATCAGAGGGAAAAAGGGAACAGGTGGGAAAAGGGGTGACGAGGTGGTTAGGAGGAGACAAGGCACAGCTGGGGGAAAGAGGGGGAGAAAAGGTAACCTAACAACGACCAGCAGAGGGAGACAGGGTGAAGGGAAAGGACAGAGACAAGACACAACATGACAGTACATGACAGTGTGGGCATGTCCCCTTAGCTACCCGAGTAGGAGTTCCATTTAGGGGAGTAGAAGTACATGAGCCAACACTCAAGAGTGTGGGGTCGACCAGCCTCATTATTGCAGAGCTCTCAACAAATCACTTACGGGTGGTTCGTCGACCAGCTTCATTATTGCAATAATTTATTGATATCAAATAAAGATGGATTGTTTGAAGAATTTTTCAAGTCTCTCTCACTTGTTTAGAACTTCCAGGACAACAGGTCTTACCACAGAGGAGGGTCTCTCAATCTGCCAAAAGGCATAACCTGAACACACACCCGCACACACCCACACACACCCACCCGCACATGACCCGCACACACACACACACCCCTGGGGTGGGTAGATGAGAGCTGAGTGGACCAGGTCAGATCAGATTGTGTCTATTCCCTCTTCCCCCCCACCCCTCAGCATACCTATTTTCCACTGTTCCTCTTTGATGACACGAAAATCCCCACTGGTGCTCCATCTGACCCCCTCCCTCAGGGCTTCGTCAGAGTGACTGGCAGCTGTCAATCAAAGTCAAGCCCACAGCATTACGAGGGATGTAACGGCCGTTGGTGGTGGAAGAAGGTGAGGACCAATGTGCAGCGTGGTAAGTGTCCATCTTTTTAATAAAGTAAATGAACACTGAACAAAAACAACAAAGTGAACCGAAACAGTTCAGAACGTGACAGTACCCCTCCCCCCCAAAGGTGCAGACTCCGGCCGCAAAACCCGAACCTATAGGGGAGGGTCTGGGTGGGCGTCTGTCCGGGGTGGCGGCTCTGGCGCGGGACGTGTACCCCACTCCACCATAGCCTGTACCCGCCTCATAACCCGCCTCCGTGGCCTTTTTAGAGTGGCGACCCTCGCCGCCGACCTCGGACTGGGGCCCTAGCAGCGGGCCCCGAATGGACGGAAGATTCCGGCAGCGCCGGAGTGAGGGGTGGCTCTGGCAGCTCCTGACTGACGGGCGGCTCTGGCAGCTCCTGACTGACGGTGGCTCTGGCAGCTCCTGACTGACGGGCGGCTCTGGCAGCTCCTGACTGACGGGCGGCTCTGGCAGCTCAGGACAGATGGGCGACTCTGGCAGCTCAGGACAGACGGGCGACTCTGGCAGCTCAGGACAGACGGGCGACTCTGGCAGCTCAGGACAGACGGGCGACTCTGGGGTGGCGGCTCTGGCACAGGACGTGGACCCCACTCCACCATAGTCTGTACCCGCCTCTTTACCCGCCTCCATGGCCTCTTTAGAGTGGCGACCATCGCCGCCGACCTCGGACTGGGGCTGGACAGGAGGGAGACTCTGGCAACGCTGGACAGGAGGGAGCACCTGGAAGAAGGAGACGGAGAGACAGCCTGATGCGTGGGGCTGCCACCGGAGGCCTGGTGCGTGAAGGAGGCACCGGATAGACCGGACCATGGAGGCGCACTGGAGGTCTCGACCACCGAGCCTGCACAACCTTTCCTGGCTGGATACCTCCCGTAGCCCGGCCAGTGCGGCTAGGTGGACCGCACTGGGCTGTGCTGGCGAACCGGGGACACCGTGCGTAGGGCTGGTGCCATATACCCTGGGCCGAGGACACGCACTGGAGACCAGATGCGCTGAGCCGGCTTCATGGCACCTGGCTCGATGCCCACTCTAGCCCAGCCGATACGAGATGCTGCGATGTAACACACCGGGCTATGCCTGCGCACCGGGGACACCGTGCGCCTCACTGCATAACACGGTGCCTGCCCGGTCCACCTCTCTCCACGGTAAGCACGGAGGGTTGGCTCAGGTCTTCTACCTGACTTAGCCATACTCCCCGTGTGCCCCCACCCAATACATTTTTGGGGCTGCCTCTCATAACTGTTGCGCTGCCGTGTTCGTGTCACCAACTCCATTCTCCCGTAACCCTCCTCGCACTGCTCCAGAGAATCCCAGGTGTGCTCCGGCACTCTCCCTGGGTCGACCGACCACCATTCTATTTCGTCCCAAGCTGTCACATAGTCCAGATCTCGCTGCTGCCCGATACCACACTGCTTGGTCCTTGGTTGGTGGGTGATTCTGTAACGGCCGTTGGTGGTGGAAGAAGGTGAGGACCAATGCGCAGCGTGGTAAGTGTCCATCTTTTTAATAAAGTAAATGAACACTGAACAAAAACAACAAAGTGAACGAACGAAACCGAAGCAGTTCTGTCCGGTGCAGATACAAACACTCAACAGAAAACAATCACCCACAACTCAAGGGTGAAAACAGGCTGCCTAAGTATGGTTCTCAATCAGGGACAACGATCGACAGCTTCCTCTGATTGAGAACCATACCAGGCCAAACACAGAAATACCAAACATAGAAAAAGAACGTAGACCGCCCACCCAACTCACGCCCTGACCATACTAAAACAAAGACATAAAAGAACAAAGGTCAGAAAGTGAAAAGGGAAGAGTTGATGGACACCCTGAACCCCTCTCCTGGTGTTTCCCTGTCAGAACTGTTGTCATTGTCTCATTGTTCTTCTCTTGTTTATTTTAGGTGACCATTCATTCTACTGTGTGGCTCTGGTACATTTAAAAACATTATCATGTTAGGGTAATAAGGCAATCTACAGCATA
>NC_143038.1:48670000-48732500 GCF_057628025.1 Oncorhynchus mykiss
GTCTTCTTCAGTGTATAAGTCTTTACAGATCTATGTTTCTATAATGAATAGCATGTTACTATAGAAAGCTTTGGCTTATGGTGGTTGTACATGGTAGCCACACATAGGTCAGTCCCTGTGCCCTGGCAGTCACCTGGGGAGACTGTATGTAGTGTATGGTATGCTGTGTGGCATATGGTGCGGTGTGTGTGCGGCTAGTGTGTTGTACGTTATGTATTTAGCGAGTGTGGTGTGTATGTGCATGTGTGTGTAGTATATGATGTGGGACAGTGATGTGTGTGTAGGCTTTGTTGTTTGTGGTAAGGTGTAGGGACGGTGGTATGTGGTGTGGTGTGGTATGTGATGTGGTATGGCATGTGGTGTGGTATGTGGTGTGGTATGTGGTATGGTATGTGGTGTGGTATGGTATGCGGTATGGTATGTGGTGTGGTATGTGGTGTGGTATGTGGTATGGTACGTGGTGTAGTATGGTTTGCGGTATGGTATGTGGTGTGGTATGTGATGTGGTGTGGTATGTGGTGTGGTATGTGGTGTGGTATGGTATGTGGTGTAGTATGGTATGCGGTATGGTATGTGGTGTGGTATGTGATGTGGTGTGGTATGTGGTGTGGTATGTGGTGTGGTATGGTATGTGGTGTGGTATGGTATGTGGTGTGGTGTGGTATGGTGTGTGGTGTGGTATGGTATGTGGTGTGGTATGTGAGGTGGTGTGGTATGTGGTGTGGTATGGTATGTGATATGATGTGGTATGGTATATGGTGTGGTATGTGGTGTGGTATGGTATGGTATGTGGTGTGGTATGGTATACGGTGTGGTGTGGAATGTGGTATGGTATGTGGTGTGGTATGTTTTGTGGTATGTGGTGTGGTATGGTATGTGGTGTGGTATGTGGTGTGGTATGGTATGTGGTGTGGTATGTGAGGTGGTGTGGTGTGTGGTGTGGTATGGTATGTGATATGATGTGGTATGGTATATGGTGTGGTATGTGGTGTGTGGTGTGGTATGTGGTGTGGTGTGATATTTTATGTGGTGTGGTGTGGTGTGGTGTGGTATTTTATGTGGTGTGGTATGTGGTGTGGTATGTGGTGTGGCATGTGGTATTTTATGTGGTGTGGTATGTGGTATGGTATGTGGTGTGATATTTATGTGGTGTGTGGTGTGGTATGTGGTATGGTATGTGGTGTGGTATGTGATATTTTATGTGGTATGGTATGTGGTATTTTATGTGGTGGGGTATGTGGTGTGGTGTGATATTTTATGTGGTGTGTGGTGTGGTATGTGGTATGGTATGTGGTGTGATATTTTATGTGGTATGTGGTGTAGTGTGGTATGTGGTATGGTATGTGGTGTGGTATTTTATGTGGTGTGGTGTGGTATGTGGTGTGGTATGTGATGTGTGGTGTGGTATGTGGTATGGTATGTGGTGCGGTATGTGGTGTGTGGTGTGGTATGATATGTGGTGTGGTTTGTGGTGTGTGGTGTGTGGTGTGTGGTGTGTGGTGTGGTATGTGGTGCGGTATGTGGTGTGGTATGTGGTGTGTGGTATGGTATGTGGTGTGTAGTGTGGTATGTGGTATGGTATGTGGTGCGGTATGTGGTGTGTAGTGTGGTATGTGGTATGGTATGTGGTGCGGTATGTGGTGCGGTGTGTGATGTGGTATGTGGTATGGTATGTGGTGCGGTGTGTGGTGCGGTATGTGGTGTGGTATGTGGTATGGTATGTGGTGCGGTGTGTGATGTGGTATGTGGTATGGTATGTGGTGCGGTGTGTGATGTGGTATGTGGTATGGTATGTGGTGCGGTGTGTGGTGCGGTGTGTGATGTGGTATGTGGTATGGTATGTGGTGCGGTGTGTGGTGCGGTATGTGGTGTGGTATGTGGTATGGTATGTGGTGCGGTGTGTGATGTGGTATGTGGTATGGTATGTGGTGCGGTATGTGGTGCGGTGTGTGATGTGGTATGTGGTATGGTATGTGGTGCGGTGTGTGGTGCGATATGTGGTGTGGTATGTGGTATGGTATGTGGTGCGGTGTGTGATGTGGTATGTGGTATGGTATGTGGTGCGGTGTGTGGTGCGGTATGTGGTGTGGTATGTGGTATGGTATGTGGTGCGGTGTGTGATGTGGTATGTGGTATGGTATGTGGTGCGGTGTGTGGTGCGGTATGTGGTGTGGTATGGTGTATGTATGTATCTATCTGTATATATGTATCTGTATGGTATGTGGTGTGGTATGTGGTGTGGTATTTAATGTGGTGTGGGTTGTGGTGTGGTATGTGGTGTGTAGTGTGGTATGTGGTATGGTATGTGGTGTGGTATTATATGTGGTGTGGTATTTTATGTGGTGTGGTATGTGGTATGGTATTTTATGTGGTGTGGTGTGGTATGTGGTATGGTATGTGGTGTGGTATTTTATGTGGTGTGGTGTGGTATGGTATGTGATGTGTGGTGTGTGGTGTGGTATGTGGTATGGTATGTGGTGTGTGGTGTGATATGTGGTATGGTATGTGGTGTGGTATGTGGTGCGGTATGTGGTGTGGTATGTGGTGTGTGGTATGGTATGTGGTGTGTAGTGTGGTATGTGGTATGGTATGTGGTGCGGTATGTGGTGTGGTGTGGTATGTGGTATGGTATGTGGTGCGGTATGGTATGTGGTATGGTATGTGGTGTGGTATGTGGTGTGTGGTGTGTGGTGTGTGGTGTGTGGTATGTGGTGTGTGGTATGGTATGTGGTGTGTAGTGTGGTATGTGGTATGGTATGTGGTGCGGTATGTGGTGTGGTGTGGTATGTGGTATGGTATGTGGTGCGGTATGGTATGTGGTATGGTATGTGGTGTGGTATGTGGTGTGTGGTGTGTGGTGTGTGGTGTGTGCGCTCGGAGAGAAAAGTGCTTAAGTCATCTTGCACAGCATCTCTGCTCCACCCAGCCTTGTATGTATGTATGTATGTATGTATGTATGTATCTGTCTGTATGTATGAATCTATCTGTATGTTTCTATCTGTATGTATCTGTCTGTATGTATCTATCTGTATATATGTATCTGTATATATGTATCTGTCTGTATGTATCTATCTGTCTGTATGTATCTGTCTGTATGTATCTGTATGGGCAAACTTCCTCCTGGTCTGACACAGACTAAGGCTGGATTCTATTGTATTGTGGGTTATAGGCATTAAGGTTTTTTAAAGGCAATTTCCGATTGAGTAGACATATGCAGCGTTTATCATGAATGGGATCTCCACGAATGTGAACATGACATTTCAGAGCTGCAGTACCTATAACCCGCGATCAGATTGAATTCCAGCCCATAACTGATTCTGTGTGTTCTTCTGTGAGTAATTCTGATTTTGTGACTGATTTCATGAGTGGAGCAGCATCAGGGCAAAACGGGACAAATGTCCACACAACTAAACCGCTACTCAACCCCAACACAACACGGTCATGTACACCTGGACCACAAATTACAATGTCTGTGAGTCAGCATTCCTACTCTGGGCGGTAAAGTCTGTTCTCTCAGACCGACAGGCAGGCGTGTCTCTCCCTTTACATCCAGTGAAGCAGCAGCAAGATGGAGGGAAAACTCAGCTCCCCCACTCTCCCCTTCCCATGTCCAATATGTCCTACCCTCAGTTCCCCTCTCCCCTTCCCAGGTCCAATATGTCCTACCCTCAGTTCCCCTTCCCAGGTCCAATATGTCCTACCCTCAGTTCCCCTCTCCCCTTCCCAGGTCCAATATGTCCCACCCTCAGTTCCCCTCTCCCCTTCCCAGGTCCAATATGTCCTACCCTCAGTTCCCCTCTCCTCTTCCCAGGTCCAATATGTCCTACCCTCAGTTCCCCTCTCCCCTTCCCAGGTCCAATATGTCCTACCCTCAGTTCCCCTTTCCCCTTCCCAGGTCTAATATGTCCTACCCTCAGTTCCCCTCTCCTCTTCCCAGGTCCAATATGTCCTACCCTCAGTTCCCCTCTCCCCTTCCCAGGTCCAATATGTCCTACCCTCAGTTCCCCTTTCCCCTTCCCAGGTCTAATATGTCCTACCCTCAGTTCCCCTCTCCTCTTCCCAGGTCCAATATGTCCTACCCTCAGCTCCCCTCTCTCCTTCCCAGGTCCAATATGTCCTACCCTCAGTTCCCCTCTCCCCTTCCCAGGTCCAATATGTCCTACCTTCAGTTCCCCTCTCCTCTTCAATCCACTCTCAACCTCACCCACCCCAAATCACTCACAATATCAAATAAGTTAAAAAACAAAACAAAGAGCAATCACATGAATTAGAATCAACTGAGAGTGTGGGAGGGGGAGGGAAACTACTCTGTTGGGACTTGGAAAACCTACACCGAGTATACCAAACACCTTCCTAATATTGAGTGGGCCTGGCACCTACTACCATACCCCGTTCAAAGCACTCACATTTTTTGTCTTGCCCATTCACCCTCTGAATGGCACACATACACAATCTCCTCTCCATCTACACTGATTGTAGTGGATTTAACAAGTGACATCACCTGGTCAGTCTATGCCACCTAACGTTTAGTATACTCAGTGTATATTTGCCGTTTTAGATTTTACATCCTGTGCGTGTGTAAGATGTTCCTTTAACATTGCATGAACCTGTCCTCTGTCTGGCTGGCTGTTCCCGTGGTCTGTTGTAAAAGGAATCAGGGTGGCTTTGAAATAGGGGGTAGAGGAAAACCACAAACACCCCCCCCCCCCCCACCCTCCCTTTCTCTCTCCCTCCCCAAGTGCAGGTGAGGAGGGAGAGAGTGGGGAAATTGTTTGGGTCTCCACTGGGGGTTTCCATGGTGATCACCGGCAGGTGTGCATCTCCACCATCTTGCGGCACTGTTTGCACTTGACGTAGCAGCACCAGTGGAACTTACAGCTGCACCTGTCCACCACCTCCACCTCCTCTGTCTGGAAGCCCCGGCCGCAGCACATCAGCTCACAGCCGTCAATGGCCTTCGACGTCCGGTTACACTGCCGCCCCGCCGTACCCAGCATGCCTGGTGTGCGCGGGTCGTGGTCACAGAAGTCGGGGCTGGGCTCCAGGTAGACCAGGTCTTCGTCTGTGTGAGGTTTGAACTGGGAGTTCCGTGGCACCAGGACCTTGGTCGTGCCCACCTTGCGCTGCTCCACCTCTGTGGCGCCGTCAAACTTCTCCTTGATGACGTTGCCCACCTTGCGGAATGGGGGCATGGCCTTCCAGCAGGTCTTTACCTCACAGGAACCTGACACGCCATGACACTTACACTCCACACGCATGTGGCTCAGGATGGCCTGCAGGGAGACGGAAAGAATGCATGTTTTTATCTCCTGTTCTCTTCTTTGCTGTTGAGTTTACTAGGACATATTTGTTTGTTGTGATAGGTCATACCTTCCTCCCGGCCTCGTTGTTGTGTAGGTTCATGAGTGCTTTGCTGGGGGACTGTCCTTTACTCCTCTCCCTTACGTCAATGAAGGACTGAGAGAAGGCCACTCCGTATGCTATGTTATCACTACAGCCTGACCACTGGAACCCTGGAGGAAGGGAGAGAGACGGAGAGAGGGGGAGAGACACAGAGAGATAGGGAGAGAGACGGAGAGATAGGGAGAGAGGGAGAGACACGGAGAGAGAGGGAGAGACACGGAGAGAGGGAGAGACACGGAGAGATAGGGAGAGAGATGGAAAGATAGGGAGAGAGACGGAGAGAGAGGGAGAGACACGGAGAGACACGGAGAGATAGGGAGAGAGACGGAGAGAGAGGGAGGGAGACGGAGAGAGAGGGAGAGACACAGAGAGATAGGGAGAGAGACGGAGAGAGAGGGAGAGACACGGAGAGAGAGGGAGAGAGACAGAGAGAGAGGGAGAGACACGGAGAGAGAGGGAGAGAGACGGAGAGAGAGGGAGAGACACGGAGAGATAGGGAGAGAGACGGAGAGAGAGGGAGAGACACGGAGAGAGAGGGAGAGAGACGGAAAGAGAGGGAGAGAGACGGAGAGAGAGGGAGAGACACGGAGAGAGAGGGAGAGACACAGAGAGACACGGAGAGAGAGGGAGAGACACAGAGAGAGAGGGAGAGACACGGAGAGAGAGGGAGAGATACGGAGAGATAGGGAGAGAGACGGAGAGAGAGGGAGAGACACGGAGAGAGAGGGAGAGACACGGAGAGAGAGGGAGAGACACAGAGAGAGAGGGAGAGAGACGAAGAGAGAGGGAGAGACACGGAGAGATAGGGAGAGAGACGGAGAGAGAGGGAGAGACACGGACAGAAAGGGAGAGAGAGGGAGAGAGAGGGAGAGACACGGAGAGAGGGGGAGAGAGACGGAGAGAGGGAGAGAGATGGAGAGAGAGGGAGAGACACGGAGAGAGAGGGAGAGACACGAGAGAGAGGGAGAGAGACGAAGAGAGAGGGAGAGACACGGAGAGATAGGGAGAGAGACGGAGAGAGAGGGAGAGACACGGACAGAGAGGGAGAGAGAGGGAGAGAGAAGGAGAGAGACGGAGAGAGAGGGAGAGAGACGGAGAGAGAGGGAGAGAGACGGAGAGAGAGGGACAGAGACGGAGAGAGAGGGAGAGACACGGAGAGAGAGGGAGAGACACAGAGAGACACGGAGAGAGAGGGAGAGACACGGAGAGAGAGGGAGAGACATGGAGAGAGAGGGAGAGACATGGAGAGATAGGGAGAGAGACGGAGAGAGAGGGAGAGACACGGAGAGAGAGGGAGAGAGAGGGAGAGAGACGGAGAGAGAGAGAGATAGACGGAGAGAGGGAGAGATGGAGAGAGAGGGAGAGACACGGAGAGAGAGGGAGAGACACGAGAGAGAGGAAGAGACACGGAGAGATAGGGAGAGAGACGGAGAGAGAGGGAGAGAGACGGAGAGAGAGGGAGAGAGACGGAGAGAGAGGGACAGAGACGGAGAGAGAGGGAGAGACACGGAGAGAGAGGGAGAGACACAGAGAGAGAGGGAGAGACACGGAGAGAGAGGGAGAGACATGGAGAGAGAGGGAGAGACATGGAGAGATAGGGAGAGAGACGGAGAGAGAGGGAGAGACACGGAGAGAGAGGGAGAGACACGGAGAGAGAGGGAGAGAGACGAAGAGAGAGGGAGAGACACGGAGAGATAGGGAGAGAGACGGAGAGAGAGGGAGAGACACGGACAGAGAGGGAGAGAGAGGGAGAGAGAAGGAGAGAGACGGAGAGAGAGGGAGAGAGACGGAGAGAGAGGGAGAGACACGGAGAGAGAGGGAGAGAGACGGAGAGAGAGGGAGAGACACAGAGAGATAGGGAGAGAGACGGAGAGAGAGGGAGAGACACGGAGAGAGGGAGAGAGAGGGAGAGAGACGGAGAGAGAGGGAGAGAGACGGAGAGAGGGAGAGAGACGGAGAGAGAGGGAGAGACACGGAGAGAGAGGGAGAGACACGGAGAGAGAGGAAGAGACACGGAGAGAGAGACAGAGAGAGAGGGAGAGAGACGGAGAGAGAGGGAGAGAGACGGAGAGAGACGCATAGAGAGAGAGACACAGACACGGAGAGATAGGGAGAGAGACGGAGAGATAGGGAGAGAGACGGAGAGAGAGGGAGAGACACGGAGAGAGAGGGAGAGACACGGAGAGAGAGGGAGAGACACGGAGAGATAGGGAGAGAGACGGAGAGATAGGGAGAGAGACGGAGAGAGAGGGAGAGACACGGAGAGAGAGGGAGAGACACGGAGAGAGAGGGAGAGAGACGGAGAGAGAGGGAGAGACACGGAGAGAGAGGGAGAGAGACGGAGAGAGAGGGAGAGACACGTAGAGAGAGGGAGAGACACGGAGAGAGAGGGAGAGAGACGGAGAGAGAGGGAGAGACACGGAGAGATAGGGAGAGAGAGGGAGAGAGAGAGAGGGAGAGACACGGAGAGAGAGGGAGAGAGACGGAGAGAGAGGGAGAGAGAGGGAGAGAGACGGAGAGAGAGGGAGAGACACGGAGAGAGAGGGGGAGAGACACGGAGAGACACGGAGAGAGAGGGAGAGACACGGAGAGATAGGGAGAGAGACGGAGAGAGAGGGAGAGAGACGGAGAGAGAGGGAGAGACACGGAGAGATAGGGAGAGAGACGGAGAGAGAGGGAGAGAGACGGAGAGAGAGGGAGAGAGATGGGGAGAGAGGGAGAGACACGGAGAGAGAGAGAGAGAGAGAGACGGAGAGAGAGGGAGAGAGACGGAGAGAGACATAGAGAGAGAGACACAGACACGGAGAAAGAGAGACAGGGAGAGAGACTCGGACAGAGAGAGACAGAGAGAGACAGAGAGAGAGTGTTAGCAGTCAAACATCTGAGATGTGTGTGTGTGTGTGTGTGTGTGTGTGTGTGTGTGTGTGTGTGTGTGTGTGTGTGTGTGTGTGTGTGTGTGTGTGTGTGTGTGTGTGTGTGTCCTACCCTCCGGACTGACTCCATGGACGGTGCGGTCGCAGCCACATTTCTCCAACTCTCCGCTGCTACAGGCTCGGGTCACAGCAAACGCCACACTGGCTGCTGAGATGGCATACACAAAGGCTGCCTCCCGAGTGCCTGTCACAAATAAACAGGCAGACAATAAATACACAACTGCATTCATCACAGATCAGGCAGTAAGTTTTTATATTCAGATATAAAAGTATATTTATTCTACGATAAGTTACTCATACTGAGGCGTACCCTGTGTGACGACCTTGCCGAAGACAGGCATGGTTTCCAGTGTGGAACAGTTCCATCGACGGTTCCGGAACTGAAACTGACACTCGTCTATGGCTAGCTGAGCCCCACGCCGCACAGCATCCATCACCTCCACACTGCGCTTACAGATCTGCACCTGGTTAGAATAACGATCATTATTACAGATCTGTATCTGGTTAGAATAATGATCATTACATTACAGATCTGTATCTGGTTAGAATAATGATCATTATTACAGATCTGCACCTGGTTAGAATAACGATCATTATTACAGATCTGTATCTGGTTAGAATAATGATCATTACATTACAGATCTGTATCTGGTTAGAATAACGATCATTATTACAGATCTGCACCTGGTTAGAATAATGATCATTATTACAGATCTGTATCTGGTTATAATAATGATCATTACATTACAGATCTGCACCTGGTTAGAATAACGATCATTATTACAGATCTGTATCTGGTTAGAATAATGATCATTATTACAGATCTGCACCTGGTTAGAATAACGATCATTATTACAGATCTGTATCTGGTTAGAATAATGATCATTACATTACAGATCTGTATCTGGTTAGAATAACGATCATTATTACAGATCTGCACCTGGTTAGAATAACGATCATTATTACAGATCTGCACCTGGTTAGAATAACGATCATTATTACAGATCTGCACCTGGTTAGAATAACGATCATTATTACAGATCTGCTCCTGGTTAGAATAATGATCATAACATTGCAGATCTGTATCTGGCTAGAATAATGATCATTATTACAGATCTCTATCTGGTTATAATAATGATCATTATTACAGATCTCAATCTGGTTATAATAATGATCATTATTACAGATCTCTATCTGGTTATAATAATGATCATTATTACAGATCTCTATCTGGTTAGAATAATGATCATTACATTACAGATCTGTATCTGGTTAGAATAATGATCATTACATTACAGATCTGTATCTGGTTAGAATAATGATGATTACATTACAGATCTGTATCTGGTTAGAATAGTGATCATTATTACAGATCTGTATCTGGTTAGAATAATGATCATTATTACAGATCTACTCCTGGTTAGAATAATGATCATTATATTACAGATCTGTATCTGGTTAGAATAATGATCATTACATTACAGATCTGTATCTGGTTAGAATAATGATCATTACATTACAGATCTGCTCCTGGTTAGAATAATGATCATTACATTACAGATCTGTATCTGGTTATAATAATGATCATTACATTACAGATCTGTATCTGGTTAGAATAATGATCATTACATTACAGATCTGCTCCTGGTTAGAATAATGATCATTACATTACAGATCTGTATCTGGTTATAATAATGATCATTACATTACAGATCTGTATCTGGTTATAATAATGATCATTACATTACAGATCTGTATCTGGTTAGAATAATGATCATTACATTACAGATCTGTATCTGGTTAGAATAATGATCATTATATTACAGATCTGTATCTGGTTATAATAATGATCATTACATTGCAGATCTGCTCCTGGTTAGAATAATGATCATTACATTACAGATCTGCATCTGGTTAGAATAATGATCATTATTACAGATCTGCACCTGGTTAGAATAATGATCATTATATTACAGATCTGTATCTGGTTATAATAATGATCATTACATTACAGATCTGTATCTGGTTAGAATAACGATCATTATTACAGATCTGCACCTGGTTAGAATAACGATCATTATTACAGATCTGCACCTGGTTAGAATAACAATCATTATTACAGATCTGCACCTGGTTAGAATAACGATCATTATTACAGATCTGCTCCTGGTTAGAATAATGATCATAACATTGCAGATCTGTATCTGGCTAGAATAATGATCATTATTACAGATCTGTATCTGGCTAGAATAATGATCATTATTACAGATCTGTATCTGGTTATAATAATGATCATTACATTACAGATCTGTATCTGGTTAGAATAATGATCATTACATTACAGATCTGCTCCTGGTTAGAATAATGATCATTACATTACAGATCTGTATCTGGTTATAATAATGATCATTACATTACAGATCTGTATCTGGTTATAATAATAATCATTACATTACAGATCTGTATCTGGTTAGAATAATGATCATTACATTACAGATCTGTATCTGGTTAGAATAATGATCATTATATTACAGATCTGTATCTGGTTATAATAATGATCATTACATTGCAGATCTGCTCCTGGTTAGAATAATGATCATTACATTACAGATCTGCATCTGGTTAGAATAATGATCATTATTACAGATCTGCACCTGGTTAGAATAATGATCATTATATTACAGATCTGTATCTGGTTATAATAATGATCATTACATTACAGATCTGTATCTGGTTAGAATAACGATCATTATTACAGATCTGCACCTGGTTAGAATAACGATCATTATTACAGATCTGCACCTGGTTAGAATAACAATCATTATTACAGATCTGCACCTGGTTAGAATAACGATCATTATTACAGATCTGCTCCTGGTTAGAATAATGATCATAACATTGCAGATCTGTATCTGGCTAGAATAATGATCATTATTACAGATCTGTATCTGGTTATAATAATCATCATTATTACAGATCTCTATCTGGTTATAATAATGATCATTATTACAGATCTCTATCTGGTTATAATAATGATCATTATTACAGATCTCTATCTGGTTAGAATAATGATCATTACATTACAGATCTGTATCTGGTTAGAATAATGATCATTACATTACAGATCTGTATCTGGTTAGAATAATGATAATTACATTACAGATCTGCTCCTGGTTAGAATAATGATCATTACATTACAGATCTGTATCTGGTTATAATAATGATCATTACATTACAGATCTGTATCTGGTTATAATAATGATCATTACATTACAGATCTGTATCTGGTTAGAATAATGATCATTACATTACAGATCTGCACCTGGTTAGAATAATGATCATTACATTACAGATCTGTATCTGGTTAGAATAGTGATCATTATTACAGATCTGTATCTGGTTAGAATAATGATCATTATTACAGATCTACTCCTGGTTAGAATAATGATCATTATATTACAGATCTGTATCTGGTTAGAATAATGATCATTACATTACAGATCTGTATCTGGTTAGAATAATGATCATTACATTACAGATCTGCTCCTGGTTATAATAATGATCATTACATTACAGATCTGTATCTGGTTATAATAATGATCATTACATTACAGATCTGTATCTGGTTATAATAATGATCATTACATTACAGATCTGTATCTGGTTAGAATAATGATCATTACATTACAGATCTGCTCCTGGTTAGAATAATGATCATTACATTACAGATCTGTATCTGGTTATAATAATGATCATTACATTACAGATCTGTATCTGGTTATAATAATGATCATTACATTACAGATCTGTATCTGGTTAGAATAATGATCATTACATTACAGATCTGTATCTGGTTAGAATAATGATCATTATATTACAGATCTGTATCTGGTTATAATAATGATCATTACATTGCAGATCTGCTCCTGGTTAGAATAATGATCATTACATTACAGATCTGCATCTGGTTAGAATAATGATCATTATTACAGATCTGCACCTGGTTAGAATAATGATCATTATATTACAGATCTGTATCTGGTTATAATAATGATCATTACATTACAGATCTGTATCTGGTTAGAATAACGATCATTATTACAGATCTGCACCTGGTTAGAATAACGATCATTATTACAGATCTGCACCTGGTTAGAATAACAATCATTATTACAGATCTGCACCTGGTTAGAATAACGATCATTATTACAGATCTGCTCCTGGTTAGAATAATGATCATAACATTGCAGATCTGTATCTGGCTAGAATAATGATCATTATTACAGATCTGTATCTGGTTATAATAATCATCATTATTACAGATCTCTATCTGGTTATAATAATGATCATTATTACAGATCTCTATCTGGTTATAATAATGATCATTATTACAGATCTCTATCTGGTTAGAATAATGATCATTACATTACAGATCTGTATCTGGTTAGAATAATGATCATTACATTACAGATCTGTATCTGGTTAGAATAATGATAATTACATTACAGATCTGCTCCTGGTTAGAATAATGATCATTACATTACAGATCTGTATCTGGTTATAATAATGATCATTACATTACAGATCTGTATCTGGTTATAATAATGATCATTACATTACAGATCTGTATCTGGTTAGAATAATGATCATTACATTACAGATCTGCACCTGGTTAGAATAATGATCATTACATTACAGATCTGTATCTGGTTAGAATAGTGATCATTATTACAGATCTGTATCTGGTTAGAATAATGATCATTATTACAGATCTACTCCTGGTTAGAATAATGATCATTATATTACAGATCTGTATCTGGTTAGAATAATGATCATTACATTACAGATCTGTATCTGGTTAGAATAATGATCATTACATTACAGATCTGCTCCTGGTTATAATAATGATCATTACATTACAGATCTGTATCTGGTTATAATAATGATCATTACATTACAGATCTGTATCTGGTTATAATAATGATCATTACATTACAGATCTGTATCTGGTTAGAATAATGATCATTACATTACAGATCTGCTCCTGGTTAGAATAATGATCATTACATTACAGATCTGTATCTGGTTATAATAATGATCATTACATTACAGATCTGTATCTGGTTATAATAATGATCATTACATTACAGATCTGTATCTGGTTAGAATAATGATCATTACATTACAGATCTGTATCTGGTTAGAATAATGATCATTATATTACAGATCTGTATCTGGTTATAATAATGATCATTACATTGCAGATCTGCTCCTGGTTAGAATAATGATCATTACATTACAGATCTGCATCTGGTTAGAATAATGATCATTATTACAGATCTGCACCTGGTTAGAATAATGATCATTATATTACAGATCTGTATCTGGTTATAATAATGATCATTACATTACAGATCTGTATCTGGTTAGAATAACGATCATTATTACAGATCTGCACCTGGTTAGAATAACGATCATTATTACAGATCTGCACCTGGTTAGAATAACAATCATTATTACAGATCTGCACCTGGTTAGAATAACGATCATTATTACAGATCTGCTCCTGGTTAGAATAATGATCATAACATTGCAGATCTGTATCTGGCTAGAATAATGATCATTATTACAGATCTGTATCTGGTTATAATAATCATCATTATTACAGATCTCTATCTGGTTATAATAATGATCATTATTACAGATCTCTATCTGGTTAGAATAATGATCATTATTACAGATCTCTATCTGGTTAGAATAATGATCATTACATTACAGATCTGTATCTGGTTAGAATAATGATCATTACATTACAGATCTGCTCCTGGTTAGAATAATGATCATTACATTACAGATCTGTATCTGGTTATAATAATGATCATTACATTACAGATCTGTATCTGGTTATAATAATGATCATTACATTACAGATCTGTATCTGGTTAGAATAATGATCATTACATTACAGATCTGCACCTGGTTAGAATAATGATCATTACATTACAGATCTGTATCTGGTTATAATAATGATCATTACATTACAGATCTGTATCTGGTTAGAATAATGATCATTATTACAGAAGTGCTCCTGGTTAGAATAATGATCATTACATTACAGATCTGTATCTGGTAATAATAATGATCATTACATTACAGATTTGCTCCTGGTTAGAATAATGATCATTACATTACAGATCTGTATCTGGTTAGAATAATGATCATTACATTACAGATCTGCTCCTGGTTAAAGAGAATGATCATTATATTACAGATCTGTATCTGGTTAGGATAATGATCATTACATTACAGATCTGCTCCTGGTTAGAATAATGATCATTACATTACAGATCTGCTCCTGGTTAAAGAGAATGATCATTATATTACAGATCTGTATCTGGTTAGAATAATGATCATTACATTACAGATCTGCTCCTGGTTAAAGAGAATGCTAAATGACTATGACTTGTATCTTGAATTCAAAGACTTGGACATAACTTCTATAACTTATGTACCATCTTGTCATACCCTGCCAACCTTACAAATCTGAAAATATGACCACAGTTTGTCATGGTAGATGTGTACCTGTCTCTGGATAAGTCCTCGCAGGCGTTCACATGTCTCCTCATCACTGATACTGCCAACCGACGACAGTTTAGCCAGGTACCTTACAGAGACACAGAGAAGGGGGGAGAATTGATATGAAATATTCCCTCCAATTACTGAGATAATATAAAAGTGTCCAGAGACAGACACATATGCCTCAGCATGGGCTATGTATAGGTTTAGTTCTACAGCCTGATAGGGAGAAGTTTGGCGGCGAGAATTTGGCTCCCATGACGTTGTGGGAACGTTTTGGTCATCATGTTGAGAGGAGGGAAAGAGGTTTATCATCCACACCACCTCCAGGACACACAGGTCACTCCTCTCTCCTTCATTCCCATATCTCTTTGGCTAAAAGCACCTTACAGAAATAGGCCCATTTCATACGCTCATCACAGACACACTCTTCACCAGAACTTCCCACAGAGGGGCTGTCTGAGCCTTGTCTGTGGCCCTCCCTCTCTCTCTTTTTCTCTGTCCCTCACCTTACTCTCCTCCTGCTCTCCCTCACCTTGCCCTTCTCCCTCTCTCTCTCTGTCAGTCTCTCTGTCCTTCTCTCCCTCCTATGTTGACAGGGTATCATTAGGTAAGGTTGATTGGGGTCTCTCCCAGGGCTGATAGTCCACACACCTCCTTCTAGCCTTCCACCCTCACCACCCTTCCTCTACAGCCCAGATAACCTCTTTCTTTCCCTCTCCCCATCTCTCTCTGTCTCTCCTTCTCTCCCAGTCACCTCCCCTCGTCAATGGTCAGATAACCTGGACCGTGACCACTCGACCACACCCTCCCCCCGACAGTCTTGTCTACACAGCAGGGTGACCTCACTCACTATCACACCACTGCTCCCATCCTCTCCTCAGTCTGTCTGACAACAACAACCAATCACCTTCTATTCATGAAGTGGTACAGGATCAGTTCACAACCAACTGTCTACACCAACAGAGAAGATGGTATATACTAAACAAATGATTGAACATGTAGAATCACGTTTCTCTCTTCAGTTTTGTCATGTACCTGAGAAAAATGTCTGCATCATTCTCTTCGTGTTAAAGTTAATCAGTTAAAGAATTATCTTCCCTCAATTTGTACATAACACTCTTCCTTCAATAAAATACATTGACGTTCCTCTACAGCTATACAACAATAAGACCCTCAACCTTGAGCTGTGTGCTCTGTATGTCTGGGTCTACAGTCTCCACACATCCAGCTGTGAAACCTCTTCTGAACACTGGAGAATCATTGTCTGGCTGTACTGCAGCTAGTGAGACACAGCATCTCTCCCAACACATAAACCTGTCCCCTCAGCATTCAATACCTTTACACACACACACACACACACACACACACACACACACACACACACACACACACACACACACACACACACACACACACACACACACACACACACACACACACACACACACACAGATGAAAGTACTCATAAAGTACCAGTTGCTGTTGCTGGCATGCCACTGGCCCAGCCCTGACCCTGGAAACATTTAATAAACTTTGGATAACCCACATGAGAAAACGACAGATAAGCTCTACGAAGCTGATGTTCTGGCTGTGTATTTGTGAGACGGTGCTACATGGGAAAAGACTAGCCCAGACATTTGGGGAGTGTGTGTTAGTGTGTATGTAATACTTATCCAGAGCGACTTACAGGAGCAATTTAGGTTAAGTGCCTTGCTCAAGGGCACATTGACAGATTTTTCTTCAGTTACTGGCCCACTGCACTAAACAGCTAGGCTACCTGCTAGGCTACCTGTTAGGCTACCTGTTAGGCTACCTGCTAGGCTACCTGCTAGGCTACCTGCTAGGCTACCTGCTAGGCTACCTGCTAGGCTACCTGACGCAGTCCTTTCCATCTTTATCTATTTATTCGGCTGTGTCGGGCAGAGTGGGGTAAATGAAGCCCTTTTTTACATTCAGCATCACTCCGTCAAGGGAAATGTATTATTTATTTGTCATTTAGCAGATGCTCTTATCCAGAGTGACTAAGGTTAAGTACCTTGCTCAAGGGCACATTGACAGATTTTTCACCTAGTCAGCTGGGGGATTCAAACCAGCGACCTTTCAGTTACTGGCCCTTACTTAACCGCTAGGCTACCTGCCGCCCTAACAAAGATATCTATATATATTTCACCTAACAAACACTTTTTACATTTTTCAAACACATTTAACATAGGCCCTGTTGTTACCTCATATCCCAGCGATAATGCCTTGCATTACGCCTGAGAAGAACAACACTTCAATTCGCTCAAATTACTATTGGCTCAACATACCCCATGGCCATTGGCCCATTACCCCAAGGCCATTGGCTCAACATACCCCATGGCCATTGGCCCATTACCCCAAGGCAAACATTTTGACTATATTAGCCCACCCAGCTACAAGGATGCACTTTCATGCTGGGTTTAGGACCTCATATTGAAGCTTATAGAGACCCCAAATGAGGTATATAACAATAGAACAATCTTAAATTGATCTACTTGGTTTAGATACAAACATCCGGAAACCTCAAACAATAAATTAATTAGACTTTGTGAAAATCTGTTTTCTGGACCTAACTTGTTTATCACTTTTTCCATGTGGTTTCTTCCTTCACAGACCCCATGAACTGATGACCTCTTCCTAAATATTTGGTCAAAATATTAATTTTGTGTATGGTTTCCTAGAAACAATCCCGCTCTCCCCCACCCCCTATTTCCCAAGCCAGTGGTACCAAAACAACACAGAGAGACGTTTCCTAGAGCCATCCTCCTCCTACTTACAGCAGAATACTGTTTCCTCTCCCTCCCCTTCTTCCTCTCTCTTTCCACTGTTTCCTCTCAATCCCCTTCTTCCTCTCTCTTTTTACTGTTTCCTCTCCCTCCCCTTCTTCCTCTCTCTTTCCACTGTTTCCTCTCCCTCCCCTTCTTCCTCTCTCTTTTTACTGTTTCCTCTCCCTCCCCTTCTTCCTCTCTCTTTCCACTGTTTCCTCTCTCTATCTTCTTCTTCCTCTCTTTTCACTGTTTCCTCTCCCTCCCCTTCTTCCTCTCTCTTTCCACTGTTTCCTCTCTCTATCTTCTTCTTCCTCTCTCTTTACACTGTTTCCTCTCCCTCCCCTTCTTCCTCTCTCTTTCCACTGTTTCCTCTCTCTATCTTCTTCTTCCTCTCTCTACCACACACTCCTCTCTTTATCTTCCTCTTCCTCTCTCTACCACACACTCCTCTCTCTATCTTCTTCTTCCTCTCTCTACCACACACTCCTCTCTCTATCTTCTTCTTCCTCTCTCTCTCTTCCTCCTCTCTCTACCACACACTCCTCTCTCTATCCTCTTCCTCTCTCTACCACACACTCCTCTCTCTAACTTCTACCTCTCTCTACCACACACTCCTCTCTCTATCTTCTTCCTCTCTCTACCACACACTCCTCTCTTTCTCTTCTTCTTCCTCTCTCTACCACACACTCCTCTCTCTATCTTCTTCTTCCTCTCTCTATCTTCTTCCTCTCTCTACCACACACTCCTCTCTCTATCTTCTTCCTCTCTCTACCACACACTCCTCTCTCTATCTTCTTCTTCCTCTCTCTACCACACACTCCTCTCTCTATCTTCTTCCTCTCTCTACCACACACTCCTCTCTCTACCACACACTCCTCTCTCTATCTTCTTCTTCCTCTCTCTACCACACACTCCTCTCTCTATCTTCTTCTTCCTCTCTCTACCACACACTCTTCTCTCTATCTACTTCTTCCTCTCTCTACCACACACTCATCTCTCTATCTTATTCTTCCTTTCTCTACCACACACTCCTCTCTCTATCTTCTTCTTCCTCTCTCTACCACAACCTCCTCTCTCTATCTTCTTCTTCCTCTCTCTACCACACACTCCTCTCTCTATCTTCTTCTTCCTCTCTCTACCACACACTCCTCTCTCTATCTTCTTCTTCCTCTCTCTACCACACACTCCTATCTCTATCTTCTTCTTCCTCTCTCTAACTCACACTCCTCTCTCTATCTTCTTCTTCCTCTCTCTACCACAACCTCCTCTCTCTATCTTCTTCTTCCCCTCTCTACCACACACTCCTCTCTCTATCTTCTTCTTCCTCTCTCTACCACACACTCCTCTCTCTATCTTCTTCTTCCTCTCTCTACCACACACTCCTCTATCTTCTTCTTCCTCTCTCTACCCTACACTCCTCTCTCTATCTTCTTCTTCCTCTCTCTACCACACACTCCTCTCTCTATCTTCTTCTTCCTCTCTCTACCACACACTCCTCTCTCTATCTTCTTCTTCCTCTCTCTACCACACACTCCTCTCTCTATCTTCTTCTTCCTCTCCCTACCACACACTCCTCTCTCTATCTTCTTCTTCCTCTCTCTACCACACACTCCTCTCTCTATCCTCTTCTTCCTCTCTCTACCACACACTCCTCTCTCTATCTTCTTCTTCCTCTCTCTACCACACACTCCTCTCTCTATCTTCTTCTTCCTCTCTCTACCACACACTCCTCTCTCTATCTTCTTCTTCCTCTCTCTACCACACACTCCTCACTCTATCTTCTTCTTCCTCTCTCTACCACACACTCCTCTCTCTATCTTCTTCTTCCTCTCTCTACCACACACTCCTCTCTCTATCTTCTTCTTCCTCTCTCTACCACACACTCCTCTCTCTATCTTCTTCTTCCTCTCTCTACCACACACTCCTCTCTCTATCTTCTTCTTCCTCGCTCTACCACACACTCCTCTCTCTATCTTCTTCTTCCTCTCTCTACCACACACTCCTCTCTCTATCTTCTTCTTCCTCTCTCTCTCTTCCTCCTCTCTCTACCACACACTCCTCTCTCTATCTTCTTCCTCTCTCTACCACACACTCCTCTCTCTAACTTCTACCTCTCTCTACCACACACTCCTCTCTCTATCTTCTTCCTCTCTCTACCACACACTCCTCTCTTTATCTTCTTCTTCCTCTCTCTACCACACACTCCTCTCTCTATCTTCTTCTTCCTCTCTCTATCTTCTTCCTCTCTCTACCACACACTCCTCTCTCTATCTTCTTCCTCTCTCTACCACACACTCCTCTCTCTATCTTCTTCTTCCTCTCTCTACCACACACTCCTCTCTCTATCTTCTTCCTCTCTCTACCACACACTCCTCTCTCTACCACACACTCCTCTCTCTATCTTCTTCTTCCTCTCTCTACCACACACTCCTCTCTCTATCTTCTTCTTCCTCTCTCTACCACACACTCCTCTCTCTATCTACTTCTTCCTCTCTCTACCACACACTCATCTCTCTATCTTATTCTTCCTTTCTCTACCACACACTCCTCTCTCTATCTTCTTCTTCCTCTCTCTACCACAACCTCCTCTCTCTATCTTCTTCTTCCTCTCTCTACCACACACTCCTCTCTCTATCTTCTTCTTCCTCTCTCTACCACACACTCCTCTCTCTATCTTCTTCTTCCTCTCTCTACCACACACTCCTCTCTCTATCTTCTTCTTCCTCTCTCTAACTCACACTCCTCTCTCTATCTTCTGCTTCCTCTCTCTACCACACACTCCTCTCTCTATCTTCTTCTTCCCCTCTCTACCACACACTCCTCTCTCTATCTTCTTCTTCCTCTCTCTACCACACACTCCTCTCTCTATCTTCTTCTTCCTCTCTCTACCACACACTCCTCTATCTTCTTCTTCCTCTCTCTACCCTACACTCCTCTCTCTATCTTCTTCTTCCTCTCTCTACCACACACTCCTCTCTCTATCTTCTTCTTCCTCTCTCTACCACACACTCCTCTCTCTATCTTCTTCTTCCTCTCTCTACCACACACTCCTCTCTCTATCTTCTTCTTCCTCTCCCTACCACACACTCCTCTCTCTATCTTCTTCTTCCTCTCTCTACCACACACTCCTCTCTCTATCCTCTTCTTCCTCTCTCTACCACACACTCCTCTCTCTATCTTCTTCTTCCTCTCTCTACCACACACTCCTCTCTCTATCTTCTTCTTCCTCTCTCTACCACACACGCCTCTCTCTATCTTCTTCTTCCTCTCTCTACCACACACTCCTCACTCTATCTTCTTCTTCCTCTCTCTACCACACACTCCTCTCTCTATCTTCTTCTTCCTCTCTCTACCACACACTCCTCTCTCTATCTTCTTCTTCCTCTCTCTACCACACACTCCTCTCTCTATCTTCTTCTTCCTCTCTCTACCACACACTCCTCTCTCTATCTTCTTCTTCCTCGCTCTACCACACACTCCTCTCTCTATCTTCTTCTTCCTCTCTCTACCACACACTCCTCTCTCTATCTTCTTCTTCCTCTCTCTCTCTTCCTCCTCTCTCTACCACACACTCCTCTCTCTATCTTCTTCCTCTCTCTACCACACACTCCTCTCTCTAACTTCTACCTCTCTCTACCACACACTCCTCTCTCTATCTTCTTCCTCTCTCTACCACACACTCCTCTCTTTATCTTCTTCTTCCTCTCTCTACCACACACTCCTCTCTCTATCTTCTTCTTCCTCTCTCTATCTTCTTCCTCTCTCTACCACACACTCCTCTCTCTATCTTCTTCCTCTCTCTACCACACACTCCTCTCTCTATCTTCTTCTTCCTCTCTCTACCACACACTCCTCTCTCTATCTTCTTCCTCTCTCTACCACACACTCCTCTCTCTACCACACACTCCTCTCTCTATCTTCTTCTTCCTCTCTCTACCACACACTCCTCTCTCTATCTTCTTCTTCCTCTCTCTACCACACACTCCTCTCTCTATCTACTTCTTCCTCTCTCTACCACACACTCATCTCTCTATCTTATTCTTCCTTTCTCTACCACACACTCCTCTCTCTATCTTCTTCTTCCTCTCTCTACCACAACCCCCTCTCTCTATCTTCTTCTTCCTCTCTCTACCACACACTCCTCTCTCTATCTTCTTCTTCCTCTCTCTACCACACACTCCTCTCTCTATCTTCTTCTTCCTCTCTCTACCACACACTCCTCTCTCTATCTTCTTCTTCCTCTCTCTAACTCACACTCCTCTCTCTATCTTCTGCTTCCTCTCTCTACCACACACTCCTCTCTCTATCTTCTTCTTCCCCTCTCTACCACACACTCCTCTCTCTATCTTCTTCTTCCTCTCTCTACCACACACTCCTCTCTCTATCTTCTTCTTCCTCTCTCTACCACACACTCCTCTATCTTCTTCTTCCTCTCTCTACCCTACACTCCTCTCTCTATCTTCTTCTTCCTCTCTCTACCACACACTCCTCTCTCTATCTTCTTCTTCCTCTCTCTACCACACACTCCTCTCTCTATCTTCTTCTTCCTCTCTCTACCACACACTCCTCTCTCTATCTTCTTCTTCCTCTCCCTACCACACACTCCTCTCTCTATCTTCTTCTTCCTCTCTCTACCACACACTCCTCTCTCTATCCTCTTCTTCCTCTCTCTACCACACACTCCTCTCTCTATCTTCTTCTTCCTCTCTCTACCACACACTCCTCTCTCTATCTTCTTCTTCCTCTCTCTACCACACACGCCTCTCTCTATCTTCTTCTTCCTCTCTCTACCACACACTCCTCACTCTATCTTCTTCTTCCTCTCTCTACCACACACTCCTCTCTCTATCTTCTTCTTCCTCTCTCTACCACACACTCCTCTCTCTATCTTCTTCTTCCTCTCTCTACCACACACTCCTCTCTCTATCTTCTTCTTCCTCTCTCTACCACACACTCCTCTCTCTATCTTCTTCTTCCTCGCTCTACCACACACTCCTCTCTCTATCTTCTTCTTCCTCTCTCTACCACACACTCCTCTCTCTATCTTCTTCTTCCTCTCTCTACCACACACTCCTCTCTCTATCTTCTTATTCCTCTCTCTACCACACACTCCTCTCTCTATCTTCTTCTTCCTCTCTCTACCACACACTCCTCTCTCTATCTTCTTCTTCCTCTCTCTACCACACACTCCTCTCTCTATCTTCTTCTTCCTCTCTCTACCACACACTCCTCTCTCTATCTTCTTCTTCCTCTCTCTACCACACACTCCTCTCTCTATCTTCTTCTTCTTCCTCTCTCTACCACACACTCCTCTCTATATATTCTTCTTCCTCTCTCTACCACACACTCCTCTCTCTATCTTCTTCTTATTCCTCTCTCTACCA
This sequence comes from Oncorhynchus mykiss, assembly GCF_057628025.1. Lineage (NCBI taxonomy): Eukaryota > Metazoa > Chordata > Actinopteri > Salmoniformes > Salmonidae > Oncorhynchus > Oncorhynchus mykiss. Next base: position 48,693,089 of record NC_143038.1, read on the forward strand.
CACACTCCTCTCTCTATCTTCTTCCTCTCTCTACCACACACTCCTCTCTCTATCTTCTTCTTCCTCTCTCTACCACACACTCCTCTCTCTATCTTCTTCTTCTTCCTCTCTCTACCACACACTCCTCTCTCTATCTTCTTCTTCCTCTCTCTACCACACACTCCTCTCTCTCTCTATCTTATTCTTCTTCCTCTCTTTACCACACACTCCTCTCTCTATCTTCTTCTTCCTCTCTCTACCACACACTCCTCTCTCTCTCTATCTTATTCTTCTTCCTCTCTCTACCACACACTCCTCTCTCTATGTTCTTCCTCTCTCTACCACACACTCCTCTCTCTATCTTCTTCCTCTCTCTACTCAACTAATTTCTTTCCACCCCAATCCCTTCCTTTATATTTAATGTCCTTTAAATTCCCTATATGTCTTGCTCTCAGTACTCCGCAAACTCTCTCTCAGAGACAGACAGCAACAACTCTACTACAGCCCTACCACTACTGTCTGAGAGACAGAGACAGAGACAGACAGCAACCACTCCACTACAGCCATACCACTACTGTCTGAGAGACAGAGACAGACAGCAACAACTCTACTACAGTCCGACCACTACTGTCTGAGAGACAGAGACAGACAGCAACCACTGCAGTTCTACAGTGAGAGAGCGTGAGAGCGAGAGTGGGAGCTTGGAGTGGAGACCGAGAGAAAGGAAGAGAGATAGATAGGAGAGAGAAAACATCCTTGGCTAAGCAAGTGTGATGCTCTAACGATGCCACGCTGTACACCATATATCTATGATAGATAGGTCTGTATCAACTCCCCCTTCCTCTGAGGACTGATCAACCTCTAGATGTATCTCTACCCACACAGAGGTGGATCTCACAGAGACCAGCTCTCACACGCTCTTACAGACAGCTCTCTCTGTCTCTGTCTCTCCCAGGGTATTTATACCAGTTGATTAAACTTTCCTCTGCTGAGTACACATGAGAGGTAAACAGGTGGAGGTTTATATAGGAGCTTAGGGAGCTCCTCACAGAAACACGTGCTGTTCATCTGTGTTCACTGCAACAGCTACTTTTATACTATAGTAACTTATCATTCCTTCACATGCACATGGTGCACTTCATGTAAAATGTTGTCCCTGGTCTGAACAGAGGCCAGGCACAACAACACTCTGACCACACAGCTAGTGGAGGACACAGCTAGTGGAGGACACAGCTAGTGGAGGACAAAGTTAAGCCAGCCAACAGGACAACCACAGACATTCTGGAAGCATGATTGGGAAAGTAAGTGGAAAGGTTTGTGGCAAGGCACAAGCGCACATACTCAAACACGCACACACACACACACACACACACACACACACACACACACACACACACACACACACACACACACACACACACACACACACACACACACACACACACACACACACACACACACACACACACACACACACACACACACACACACCAGTCCTAGTTTGCAATCGTTGGATTCCTTCATACTGGGGTTTGCCACAGCACAATAATGACCCTAGATATATGGCCATATAGAATAGATTGAATCGTACCTATGTTGCTGCATCGCGGCTGACCCTGGCTGGCTACCAATCCCTCTGTGTGTGTGTGTGTGTGTGTCTGTGCGTGTCTGTGCGTTTCTCGTGGGGTTGGGTTAAAAGCAAAATATGAATTTCCATGATCTGAACAAAAATGGACAATAAAGTATTAGTCTTGTCTAGAAAACTGCAGGCCCTTGTATATGAGAGCAGCACGGATGACTCTGCACCTCCACTCACCAAGGTAGTATGATGACCTGGGATAACCTCTGCTGGACAGCAGTCAGAGAAGGAGACACACCTGCAACACCCAGTCTGGCCTGCAGAGGGCAGCCTGATCTCAGCCTCTCCTCAGGAGTCTCCCCTCGGGAGTCTCCTCTCAGCAGTGTCCCCTGAGGAGTCTCCCCTCAGGAGTCTCCCCTAAGGAGTCTCCCCTCAGGAGTCTCCCCTCAGGAGTGTCCCCTCAGCAGTGTCCCCTGAGGGGTCTCCCCTCAGCAGTGTCCCCTGAGGGGTCTCCTCTGAGGGGTCTCCCCTCAGCAGTGTCCCCTGAGGAGTCTCCCCTGAGGGTCTCCCCTCAGCCACAGAGGCAGCACAGCCACAGGCCATCAACAGCCATACCTCAAAAGAGTTCATAATTTCAGGTTTCAACCAAGAAGCGTATAAAGCTCTTAGACTTGGACAATGTCACATAATTCCATGGTAGCCATGTTAGTGTTTTCCAGGCAATGTTCTGTAAAGACTGACTCTGACAGCATCAAACTCACAGTCTGCACCTGACAGCAAATGTGTTACGTCAGAAACGTATGTAAGCATTTTAAGGAAAGGGGCAAAGAATGATACATTTGACAAGCATTAATTTAGAGCCCGATTGTCAATAGAGAAAACAGGTGCATCTCAATAGTGTGGTGGTTTCTTATCCTCGTCTCCTTTCCTCCAGTTTGAGTGAAAATTAAAGAACTGGTTCTGGTTGGCTTATTTCATGTTGGTTTCACTTGTATCATGTTATCAGAGTAGAGAGGAGAGGAGAGGAGAGGAGAGGAGAGGAGAGGAGAGGAGAGGAGAGGAGAGGACGCTGATTCAGACTATTGAGATGTACTCCATAAGAATCTATGAGAATCTGGGCAGCTGTGGTGCTATACTACAATACAGCAAACATTTTATATACATCAAGGACATATTTCAAGAGTAATTGTAAAGACCATGATAACAATCTCAGCAATATGATGCAGATGAGGAGGAAAAGGTCAAGGAAAAGGAAAGGAAGGAGTGGAGGAGATAGAAGTGTGATACTGTTTACTGTTGATTTTTTTGCAACACCTTATTGAATATAAATATGTGTAGAAAACATTAGGAACACCTTCCTAATGTTGAGGCATGGATTCAATAAGGTATGGAAAGCGTTCCACGGGGATGCTGGCCCATGTTGACTCCAATGCTTCCTACAGTTGTGTCAGGTTGGCTGGATGTCCTTTGGGTGGTGGACCATTCTTGATACACACAGAAAAGCGTGAAAAACCTAGTAGCTTTGCTGTTCTTGACACACTCAAACCGGTGTGCCTGGCACATACTACCATACGCCGTTCAAAGTCACTTATATAGTTTGTCTTGACCGTTCTCCCTCTGAATGGCACACAGACACAATCCATCTCTCAATTGTCTCAAGCCTTTAAAATCCTTCTTCAACCTGTCTCCTCCCCTTCATCTACACTGATTGACGTGGATTTAACAAGTGACATCAATAAGGCATCATAGCTTTCAACTAACAGTATTCAACTGGTTAGTCTTTATTTATTTATATATATATATATATATATACCTTACTAGTCAGTATACCTTATATATATACAGTTGAAGTCGGAAGTTTACAGTCACTTAGGTTGGAGTCATTAAAACTCATTTTTCAACCACTCCACAAATTTCTTGTTAACAAACTATAGTTTTGGCAAGTCGGTTAGGACATCTACTTTGTGCATGACACCAGTAATTGTTTTTTATTTTTTTCCAACAACAGACAGATTATTTCACCTCTGTATCACAATTCCAGTGGGCCAGAGGTTTACATACACTAAGTTGACGGCCTTTAAACAGCTCAGAAAATTCCAGAAAATGATGTCATGGCTTTAGAAGCTTCTGATAGGCTAATTGACATCATTTGAGCCAATTGGAGGTGTACCTGTGGATGTATTTCAAGGCCTACTGTTACGGTGCGTGAATGAGGACCCAAAAGCGAATTAACTTAAACAGAGCTTCTTTAATTACCAAACATAGGTAGGCTCAGACGGACCGGCAGATTCCGACAGGACAAGACAAGGTTACAGCAAACATGACGACAGTCTGGTTCAGGCATGAAACACAACAAACAAGAATCCGACAAGGACAGGAGCAGAAACAGAGAGAGATATAGGGACCTAATCAGAGGGAAAAAGGGAACAGGTGGGAAAAGGGGTGACGAGGTGGTTAGGAGGAGACAAGACACAGCTGGGGGAAAGAGGGGGAGAAAAGGTAACCTAACAACGACCAGCAGAGGGAGACAGGGTGAAGGGAAAGGACAGAGACAAGACACAACATGACAGTACATGACAGTACCCCCCCACTCACCGAGCGCCTCCTGGCGCACTCGAGGAGGAAACCTGGCGGCAACGGAGGAAATCCTCGATCAGCGCACGGTCCAGCACGTCCCGAGAGGGAACCCAACTCCTCTCCTCAGGACCGTACCCCTCCCAATCTACGAGGTACTGGTGACCACGGCCCCGAGGACGCATGTCCAAAATTCTACGGACCCTGTAGATGGGTGCGCCCTCGACAAGGATGGGGGGGGGGGGGGAAAGACGAGCGGGGGCGCGAAGGACGGGCTTGATGCAGGAGACATGGAAGACCGGGTGGACGCGACGAAGGTATCGCGGAAGAAGAAGTTGAACTGCGACAGGATTAATGACCCGAGAAATACGGAACGGACCAATGAACCGCGGGGTCAACTTGCGAGAAGCCGTCTTAAGGGGAAGGTTCTGAGTGGAGAGCCAAACTCTCTGACCGCGACAATATCTAGGACTCTTAGTTCTACGCTTATTAGCAGCCCTCACAGTCTGCGTCCTATAACGGCAAAGTGCAGACCTGACCCTCTTCCAGGTGCGCTCGCAACGTTGGACAAAAGCCTGAGCGGAGGGGACGCTGGACTCGGCGAACTGAGATGAGAACAGCGGAGGCTGGTACCCGAGGCTACTCTGAAAAGGAGATAGCCCGGTCGCAGACGAAGGAAGCGAGTTGTGGGCGTATTCTGCCCAGGGGAGCTGTTCTGACCAAGACGCAGGGTTGCGAAAAGAAAGACTGCGTAAGATGCGACCAATAGTCTGATTGGCCCGTTCTGCTTGACCGTTAGACTGGGGGTGAAAGCCGGAAGAGAGACTGACGGAAGCCCCAATCAAACGGCAAAACTCCCTCCAAAATTGAGACGTGAATTGCGGACCTCTGTCCGAAACGACGTCCGACGGAAGGCCATGAATTCTGAAAACATTCTCGATGATGATCTGTGCCGTCTCTTTAGCAGAAGGAAGCTTAGCAAGGGGAATGAAATGAGCCGCCTTAGAGAACCTATCGACAACCGTAAGAATAACAGTCTTCCCCGCTGACGAAGGCAGTCCGGTGACAAAATCTAAGGCGATGTGAGACCACGGTCGAGAGGGAATAGGAAGCGGCCTGAGACGGCCGGCAGGAGGAGAGTTACCGGACTTAGTCTGCGCGCAGACCGAACAAGCAGCCACGAAACGACGCGTGTCATGCTCCCGGGTGGGCCACCAAAAACGCTGGCGAATGGAAGCAAGTGTACCCCGAACGCCAGGGTGGCCGGCTAACTTGGCAGAGTGAGCCCACTGAAGAACGGCCAGACGAGTAGGAACGGGAACGAAAAGAAGGTTCCTAGGACAAGCGCGCGGCGACGGAGTGTGAGTGAGCGCTTGCTTTACCTGCCTCTCAATTCCCCAGACAGTCAACCCGACAACACGCCCCTCAGGGAGAATCCCCTCGGGGTCAGTGGAGGCTACTGAAGAACTGAAGAGACGAGACAAAGCATCAGGCTTGGTGTTCTTAGAGCCCGGACGATAAGAAATCACGAACTCGAAACGAGCGAAAAACAGCGCCCAACGCGCCTGACGCGCATTAAGTCGTTTGGCAGAACGGATGTACTCAAGGTTCCTATGGTCAGTCCAAACGACAAAAGGAACGGTCGCCCCCTCCAACCACTGTCGCCATTCGCCTAGGGCTAACCGGATGGCGAGCAGTTCGCGGTTACCCACATCATAGTTACGTTCCGACGGCGACAGGCGATGAGAAAAATACGCGCATGGGTGGACCTTGTCGTCAGAGAGGGAGCGCTGAGAAAGAATGGCTCCCACGCCCACCTCTGACGCGTCAACCTCGACAACGAACTGTCTAGAGACGTCAGGTGTAACAAGGATAGGAGCGGATGTAAAACGATTCTTGAGGAGATCAAAAGCTCCCTGGGCGGAAACGGACCACTTAAAGCACGTCTTGACAGAAGTAAGGGCTGTGAGAGGAGCTGCCACCTGACCGAAATTACGGATGAAACGACGATAGAAGTTCGCGAAGCCGAGAAAGCGCTGCAGCTCGACGCGTGACTTAGGGACGGGCCAATCAATGACAGCTTGGACCTTAGCGGGATCCATCTTAATGCCTTCAGCGGAAATAACAGAACCGAGAAATGTGACGGAGGAGGCATGAAAAGTGCACTTCTCAGCCTTCACAAAAAGACAATTCTCTAAAAGGCGCTGGAGGACACGTCGAACGTGCTGAACATGAATCTGGAGTGACGGTGAAAAAATCAGGATATCGTCAAGGTAAACGAAAACAAAGATGTTCAGCATGTCTCTCAGGACATCATTGACTAATGCCTGAAAGACAGCTGGAGCGTTAGCGAGGCCGAAAGGAAGAACCCGGTATTCAAAGTGCCCTAACGGAGTGTTAAACGCCGTCTTCCACTCGTCCCCCTCCCTGATGCGCACGAGATGGTAAGCGTTACGAAGGTCCAACTTAGTGAAAAACCTGGCTCCCTGCAGGATCTCGAAGGCTGAAGACATAAGAGGAAGCGGATAACGATTCTTCACTGTTATGTCATTCAGCCCTCGATAATCTATGCAGGGGCGCAGAGACCCGTCCTTCTTCTTGACAAAAAAAAACCCCGCTCCGGCGGGAGAGGAGGAGGGGACTATGGTACCGGCGTCAAGAGCTACAGACAAATAATCTTCGAGAGCCTTACGTTCGGGAGCCGACAGAGAGTATAGTCTACCCCGGGGGGGGGGGTGGTTCCCGGAAGGAGATCAATACTACAATCATACGACCGGTGTGGAGGAAGAGAGGTGGCCCTGGACCGACTGAACACCGTGCGCAGATCGTGATATTCCTCCGGCACCCCTGTCAAATCACCAGGCTCCTCCTGTGAAGAAGAGACAGAGGAAACAGGAGGGATAGCAGACATTAAACATTTCACATGACAAGAGACGTTCCAGGAGAGGATAGAATTACTAGACCAATTAATGGAAGGATTATGACAAACTAGCCAGGGATGGCCCAAAACAACAAGTGTAAAAGGTGAACGAAAAATTAAAAAAGAAATGGTTTCACTATGATTACCAGAAACAGTGAGGGTTAAAGGTAGCGTCTCACGCTGAATCCTGGGGAGAGGACTACCATCCAGGGCGAACAAGGCCGTGGGCTCCTTTAACTGTCTGAGAGGAATGTCATGTTCCCGAGCCCAGGTCTCGTCCATAAAACAGCCCTCCGCCCCAGAGTCTATTAAGGCACTGCAGGAAGCTGACGAACCGGTCCAGCGTAGATGGACCGACAAGGTAGTGCAGGATCTTGAAGGAGAGACAGGAGTAGTAGCGCTCACCAGTAGCCCTCCGCTTACTGATGAGCTCTGGCCTTTTACTGGACATGAAGTGACAAAATGACCAGCGGAACCGCAATAGAGACAGAGGCGGTTGGTGATTCTCCGTTCCCTCTCCTTAGTCGAGATGCGGATACCTCCCAGCTGCATGGGCTCAGCACCCGAGCCGGCAGAGGAAGATGGTAGTGATGCGGAGAGGGGGGCAACGGAGAACGCGAGCTCCTTTCCACGAGCTCGGTGACGAAGATCAACCCGTCGCTCAATGCGAATAGCGAGTTCAATCAAGGAATCCACGCTGGAAGGAACCTCCCGGGAGAGAATCTCATCCTTTACCTCTGCGCGGAGACCCTCCAGAAAACGAGCGAGCAAAGCCGGCTCGTTCCAGCCACTGGAGGCAGCAAGAGTGCGAAACTCAATAGAGTAGTCTGTTATGGATCGATTACCTTGACATAGGGAAGACAGGGCCCTGGAAGCCTCCTCCCCAAAAACAGATCGATCAAAAACCCGTATCATCTCCTCCTTAAAGTCCTGATACTGGTTAGTACACTCAGCCCTTGCCTCCCAGATTGCCGTGCCCCACTCACGAGCCCGTCCAATAAGGAGAGATATGACGTAGGCGACACGAGCAGTGCTCATGGAGAAAGTGTAGGGCTGGAGAGAAAACACAATATCACACTGGGTGAGGAACGAGCGGCATTCAGTGGGCTCCCCAGAGTAACACGGCGGGTTATTGATTCTGGGCTCCGGAGATTCGAAAGCCCTGGAAGTGGCCGGTGGATCGAGGCGGAGATGGTGAACCTGTTCTGTGAGGTTGGAGACTTGGGTGGCCAGGGTCTCAACGGCATGTCGAGCAGCAGACAATTCCTGCTCGTGTCTGCCTAGCATCGCTCCCTGGATCCCGACGGCTGAGTGGAGAGGATCCGAAGTCGCTGGGTCCATTCTTGGTCGGATTCTTCTGTTACGGTGCGTGAATGAGGACCCAAAAGCGAATTAACTTAAACAGAGCTTCTTTAATTACCAAACATAGGTAGGCTCAGACGGACCGGCAGATTCCGACAGGACAAGACAAGGTTACAGCAAACATGACGACAGTCTGGTTCAGGCATGAAACACAACAAACAAGAATCCGACAAGGACAGGAACAGAAACAGAGAGAGATATAGGGACCTAATCAGAGGGAAAAAGGGAACAGGTGGGAAAAGGGGTGACGAGGTGGTTAGGAGGAGACAAGACACAGCTGGGGGAAAGAGGGGGAGAAAAGGTAACCTAACAACGACCAGCAGAGGGAGACAGGGTGAAGGGAAAGGACAGAGACAAGACACAACATGACAGTACATGACACCTACCTTCAACTCAGTGCCTCTTTGCTTGACATCATGGGAAAATCAAAAGAAATCAGCCAAGACCTCAGAAAATAAATTAGAGACCTCCACAAGTCTGGTTCATCCTTGGGAGCAATTTCCAAACGCCTGAAGGTACCACGTTCATCTGTACAAACAATAGTACGCAAGTATAAACACCATGGGACCACGTAGCCGTCATACCGCTCAGGAAGGACACGTGTTCTGTCTCCTAGAGATGAACGTACTTTGGTGCGAAAAGTGCAAATCAATCCCAGAACAACAGCAAAGGACCTTGTGGAGATGCTGGAGGAAACAGGTACAAAAGTATATTTTTCCACAGTCAAACGAGTCCTATATCGACATAACCTGAAAGGCCGCTCAGCAAGGAAGGACCCACTGCTCCAAAACCGCCATAAAAAAAGCCAGACTATGGTTTGCTATGGCACATGGGGACAAAGATCATACTTTTTGGAGAAATGTCCTCTGGTCTGATGAAGCAGAAATAGAACTGTTTAGCCATAATGACCATCGTTATGTTTGGAGGAGGCTTGCAATCCAAACAATCCAAATCTGTCATTGAAATTGTGTTTTAATGCCCTTTGGGACGAGGCCATTTTCCAACACAGGAACATTTGCCCAACAGGAGTAAAGACAAGCCGAAGAACACCATCCTAACCGTGAGGCACGGGGGTGGCAGCATCATGTTGTGGGGATGCTTTGCTGCAGGAGAGACTGGTGCACTTCACAAAATAGATTGTATCATGAGTAAGGAAAATTATGAGGTTATATTGAAGCAACATCTTAAGACATCAGTCAGGCAGTGAAAGCTTGGTCGCAAATGGGTCTTCCAAATGGACAATGACCCCAAGCTATCTTCGTGGAAAAATGGCTTAAGGACAACAAAGTCAAGGTATTGGAGTGGCCATCACAAAGCCCTGACCTCAATCCCATAGAAGATTTGTGGGTAGAACTGAAAAAGCGTGTGCGAGCAAGGAGGCCTACAAACCTGACTCAGTTACACCAGCTTTGTCAGGAGGAATGGGCCAACATTCACCCAACTTATTGTGGGAAGCTTGTGGAAGGCTAAGTTAAACAAGTTAAACAATTTAAAGGCAATGCTACCAAATACCAATTGAGTGAATGTAAACTTCTGACCCACTGGGAATGTGATGAAAGCAATAAAAGCTGAAATAAATCATTCTCTCTACTATTATTATGACATTTCACATTCTTAAAATAAAGTGGTGATCCTAACTGACCTAAAACAGGGAATTTTTACCAGGATTAAATGTATTTGGCTAAGGTGTATGTAAACTTCCGGCTTTAACTGTGTATATATATTTCAAAAACATGTTTTTTTAAGGGTGATTACCTATTCGTGCTTTGAGATTCTTTTTTTGTTATTTTTTGTTGTTGATTTGGACAATTTACATTGAGAGTTTAGAGAAAATTCTATATTAACTTTATCATTGAAAGAATGGTATTTGTTCACTTGATTGTAATCTAACGGTTACAATGTACTCATCTTTGCTCTCATATTGACACAGTATTTCTTTGAACTTTAAAAAGGTAACTTGGTTTGTGATCCAAGCTGATTGTTACAGAAAGAGGGTATACTGAAGATAGAAAAGGAAGACACGGTGTTTGCGGACGACACAACAGTGGTAGGCTTGATTACCAACAACGACGAGACGGCCTACAGGGAGGAGGTGAGGGCCCTCGGAGTGTGGTGTCAGGAAAATAACCTCACACTCAACGTCAACAAAACTAAGGAGATGATTGTGGACTTCAGGAAACAGCAGAGGGAACACCCCCCTATCCACATCGATGGAACAGAGAGCATCCTGTCGGGCTATATCACCGCCTGGTACGGCAACTGCTCCGCCCTCAACCGTAAGGCTCTCCAGAGGGTAGTGAGGTCTGCACAACGCATCACCGGGGGCAAACTACCTGCCCTCCAGGACACCTACACCACCCGATGTCACAGGAAGGCCATAAAGATCATCAAGGACATCAACCACCCGAGCCACTGCCTGTTCACCCCGCTATCATCCAGAAGGCGAGGTCAGTACAGGTGCAAAGCTGGGACCGAGAGACTGAAAAACAGCTTCTATCTCAAGGCCATCAGACTGTTAAACAGCCACCACTAACATTGAGTGGCTGCTGCCAACACACTGACACTGACTCAACTCCAGCCAATTTAATAATGGGAATTGATGGGAAATGATGTAAATATATCACTAGCCACTTTAAACAATGCTACCTTATATAATGTTACTTACCTTACATTATTAATCTCATATGCATACGTATATACTGTACTCTATATCATCGACTGTATTCTTATGTAATACATGTATCACTAGCCACTTTAACTATGCCACTTTGTTTACATACTCATCTCATATGTATATACTGTACTCGATACCATCTACTGTATCTTGCCTATGCTGCTCTGTACCATCACTCATTCATATATCCTTATGTACATATTCTTTATCCCCTTACACTGTGTACAAGACAGTAGTTTTGGAATTGTTAGTGAGATTACTTGTTATTACTGCATTGTCGGAACTAGAAGCACAAGCATTTCGCTACACACGCATTAACATCTGCTAACCATGTGTATGTGACAAATAAAATTTGATTTGATTTGATTTGATTTGAAGACAAGGTGGATGAGGATATTAGTAGTTGGAGGAGAGGAGAAAGAGGAAAGGAGGGAGGAAAAAGAGGCGAGGATATGAGAGAGTTGCATAGATTCACAGGAGATGGGCTGAGATGAGGAGAGGAGACAAGGAGGAGGAAAAGGAGATATGAGAGAAAAGAGGAGGTGGGGGAATGAGGAGTGAGACAGAGAAAATAGGAGGTGGGGGAATGAGGAGTGAGACAGACGAAAGAGGAGGTGGGGGAATGAGGAGTGAGACAGAGAAAATAGGAGGTGGGGGAATGTGGAGTGAGACAGAGAAAAGAGGAGGTGGGGGAATGAGGAGTGAGACAGAGAAAAGAGGAGATGGGGGAATGAGGAGTGAGACAGAGGAAAGAGGAGGTGGGGGAATGAGGAGTGAGACAGAGGAAAGAGGAGGTGGGGGAATGAGGAGTGAGAGAGAAAAGAGGAGGTGGGGGAATGAGGAGTGAGACAGAGGAAAGAGCAGGAGGGGGAATGAGGAGTGAGACAGAGGAAAGAGGAGGTGGGGGAATGAGGAGTAAGACAGAGAAAAGAGGAGGTGGGGGAATGAGGAGTGAGACAGAGAAAAGAGGAGGTGGGGGAATGAGGAGTGAGACAGAGGAAAGAGGAGGTGGGGGAATGAGGAGTGAGACAGAGAAAAGAGGTGGGGGAATGAGGAGTGAGACAGAGGAAAGAGGAGGTGGGGGAATGAGGAGTGAGACAGAGGAAATAGGTGGGGGAATGAGGAGTGAGACAGAGGAAAGAGGAGGTGGGGGAATGAGGAGTGAGACAGACGAAAGAGGAGGTGGGGGAATGAGGAGTGAGACAGAGAAAATAGGAGGTGGGGGAATGAGGAGTGAGACAGAGAAAAGAGGAGGTGGGGGAATGAGGAGTGAGACAGAGAAAAGAGGAGGTGGGGGAATGAGGAGTGAGACAAAAGGAAAGAGGAGGTGGGGGAATGAGGAGTGAGACAGAGAAAAGAGGTGGGGGAATGAGGAGTGAGACAGAGGAAAGAGGAGGTGGGGGAATGAGGAGTGAGACAGAGGAAATAGGTGGGGGAATGAGGAGTGAGACAGAGGAAAGAGGAGGTGGGGGAATGAGGAGTGAGACAGACGAAAGAGGAGGTGGGGGAATGAGGAGTGAGAGAAAATAGGAGGTGGGGGAATGAGGAGTGAGACAGAGGAAAGAGGAGGTGGGGGAATGAGGAGTGAGACAGAGGAAAGAGGAGGTGGGGGAATGAGGAGTGAGAGAGAAAAGAGGAGGTGGGGGAATGAGGAGTGAGACAGAGGAAAGAGCAGGAGGGGGAATGAGGAGTGAGACAGAGGAAAGAGGAGGTGGGGGAATGAGGAGTGAGACAGAGGAATGAGGAGGTGGGGGAATGAGGAGTGAGAAAGAGGAAAGAGGAGGTGGGGGAATGAGCAGTGAGACAGAGAAAAGAGGTGGGGGAATGAGGAGTGAGACAGAGGAAATAGGTGGGGGAATGAGGAGTGAGACAGAGGAAATAGGTGGGGGAATGAGGAGTGAGACAGAGGAAAGAGGAGGTGGGGGAATGAGGAGTGAGACAGAGAAAAGAGGAGGTGGGGAATGAGGAGTGAGACAGAGAAAAGAGGTGGGGGAATGAGGAGTGAGACAGAGGAAAGAGGAGGTGGGGGAATGAGGAGTGAGACAGAGGAAATAGGTGGGGGAATGAGGAGTGAGACAGAGGAAAGAGGAGGTGGGGGAATGAGGAGTGAGACAGACGAAAGAGGAGGTGGGGGAATGAGGAGTGAGACAGAGAAAATAGGAGGTGGGGGAATGAGGAGTGAGACAGAGAAAAGAGGAGGTGGGGGAATGAGGAGTGAGACAGAGAAAAGAGGAGGTGGGGGAATGAGGAGTGAGACAGAGGAAAGAGGAGGTGGGGGAATGAGGAGTGAGACAGAGAAAAGAGGTGGGGAATGAGGAGTGAGACAGAGGAAAGAGGAGGTGGGGGAATGAGGAGTGAGACAGAGGAAATAGGTGGGGGAATGAGGAGTGAGACAGAGGAAAGAGGAGGTGGGGGAATGAGGAGTGAGACAGACGAAAGAGGAGGTGGGGGAATGAGGAGTGAGAGAAAATAGGAGGTGGGGGAATGAGGAGTGAGACAGAGGAAAGAGGAGGTGGGGGAATGAGGAGTGAGACAGAGGAAAGAGGAGGTGGGGGAATGAGGAGTGAGAGAGAAAAGAGGAGGTGGGGGAATGAGGAGTGAGACAGAGGAAAGAGCAGGAGGGGGAATGAGGAGTGAGACAGAGGAAAGAGGAGGTGGGGGAATGAGGAGTGAGACAGAGGAATGAGGAGGTGGGGGAATGAGGAGTGAGAAAGAGGAAAGAGGAGGTGGGGGAATGAGCAGTGAGACAGAGAAAAGAGGTGGGGGAATGAGGAGTGAGACAGAGGAAATAGGTGGGGGAATGAGGAGTGAGACAGAGGAAATAGGTGGGGGAATGAGGAGTGAGACAGAGGAAAGAGGAGGTGGGGGAATGAGGAGTGAGACAGAGAAAAGAGGAGGTGGGGAATGAGGAGTGAGACAGACGAAAGAGGAGGTGGGGGAATGAGGAGTGAGACAGAGGAAAGAGGAGGTGGGGGAATGAGGAGTGAGATAGAGGAAAGAGGAGGTAGGGAAATGAGGAGTGAGACAGAGGAAAAAGGAGGTGGGGGAATGAGGAGTGAGACAGAGGAATGAGGAGGTGGGGGAATGAGGAGTGAGACAGAGGAAAGAAGAGGTGGGGGGATGAAGAGTGAGAGAGAAAAGAGGAGGTGGGGGAATGAGGAGTGAGACAGAGGAAAGAGGAGGTGGGGGAATGAGGAGTGAGAGAGAAAAGAGGAGGTGGGGGAATGAGGAGTGAGACAGAGGAAAGAGGAGGAGGGGGAATGAGGAGTGAGACAGAGGAAAGAGGAGGTTGAGGAGTGAGACAGGGAAAAGAGGAGTTAGGGGAATGAGGAGTGAGACATGGGAAAGAGGAGGTGGGGGAATGAAGAGTGAGACAGGGGAAAGAGGAGGTGGGGGAATGAGGAATGAGACAGAGGAAAGAGGAGGTGGGGGAATGAGGAGTGAGACAGAGGAAAGAGGAGGTGGGGGAATGAGGAGTGAGACAGGGGAAAGAGGAGGTGGGGGAATTAGGAGTGAGACAGGGGAAAGAGGAGGTGGCGGAATGAGGAGTGAGACAGAGGAAAGAGGAGGTGGGGGAATGAGGAGTGAGACAGAGGAAAGAGGAGGTGGGGGAATGAGGATTGAGACAGGGGAAAGAGGAGGTGGGGGAATGAGGAGTGAGACAGGGGAAAGAGGAGGTGGGGGAATGAGGAGTGAGACAGGGGAAAGAGGAGGTGGGGGAATGAGGATTGAGACAGAGGAAAGAGGAGGTGGGGGAATGAGGAGTGAGACAGGAGAAAGAGGAGGTGGGGGAATGAAGAGTGAGACAGAGGAAAGAGGAGAAAGATGAAGCTCCCCTAGTCAGAACATTAACTGTCTCACCCCAGTCAGGTCAAACCAACAAACAACAGCAACACTCACTCAGACTGACCCTAAAAGTGAACTCTGACCCTAACACCTGAACCCTGGCTTTCACTCTTAGCTGCTGATGTTCAGTCTGACTCTGACCCAAGCTAAACTCATACCCCGTCATGGCTCCTGTGGAGCAGGAACTGTACAGGCCTACATGAACAGAGCTGCTGGATCCAGATTGGATTTACAGGAAAGGCTTTTGCCATTTGACATGCGGGTGTCAGTACAGCATTCAATTCCATACAGTACATAAAGTTCAGTCTGTTCAAATATATCTTAACATATGCTCTGTGAAGATTTGAACCCAGAGAGTTCAGAAGTTGATGATCAACACACACTCTGTCTGCATCGTTTCTTTCTACTGTTCCGGTATGTGATGACAAACACTTGTCAAGTTCCTGTTATTGTTTCTGATGTAATTACTGTGTGTTTATGGTAATTGTTTTTAGCATTGTGACTTCTCGGCAAAGGAACATAACCACAATATTAACTAATTACTTCATTATTTGAAATGTTAGTTTGTCTTTGACAGAAACATTGATTTATGATCTAGGAATAATTGATTGTATTATATTCTTCTCTCTGTCAGGAACAGAACCCTATTCTATTCTTATCTCTGTCAGGAACAGAACCCTATTCTATTCTTCTCTCTGTCAGGAACAGAACCCTATTCTATTCTTATCTCTGTCAGGAACAGAACCCTATTATATTCCTCTCTGTCAGGAACAGAACCCTATTCTATTCTTGTCTCTGTCAGGAACAGAACCCTATTCTATTCTTATGTCTGTCAGGAACAGAACCCTCTTCTATTCTTGTCTCTGTCAGGAACAGAACCCTATTCTATTCTTATCTCTGTCAGGAACAGAACCCTATTCTATTCTTGTCTCTGTCAGGAACAGAACCCTATTCTCTTCTTATCTCTGTCAGGAACGGAACCCTATTATATTCTTCTCCATGTCAGGAACAGAACCCTATTCTATTATTCTCTCTGTCAGGAACAGAACCCTATTCTATTCTTGTCTCTGTCAGGAACAGAACCCTATTCTATTCTTCTCTCTGTCAGGAACAGAACCCTATTCTATTCTTATCTCTGTCAGGAACAGAACCCTATTCTATTCTTATCTCTGTCAGGAACAGAACCCTCTTCTATTCTTCTCTCTGTCAGGAACAGAACCCTATTCTATTATTCTCTCTGTCAGGAACAGAACCCTATTCTATTCTTGTCTCTGTCAGGAACAGAACCCTATTATATTCTTCTCTCTGTCAGGAACAGAACCCTATTCTATTCTTGTCTCTGTCAGGAACAGAACCCTATTCTATTCTTCTCTCTGTCAGAAACAGAACCCTATTCTATTCTTGTCTCTGTCAGGAACAGAACCCGATTCTATTCTTCTCTCTGTCAGAAACAGAACCCTATTATATTCTTCTCTCTGTCAGGAACAGAACCCTATTCTATTCTTCTCTCTGTCAGAAACAGAACCCTATTCTATTCTTCTCTCTGTCAGGAACAGAACCCTATTCTATTCTTCTCTCTGTCAGAAACAGAACCCTATTCTATTCTTCTCTCTGTCAGGAACAGAACCCTATTCTATTCTTCTCTCTGTCAGGAACAGAACCCGATTCTATTCTTATCTCTGTCAGGAACAGAACCCTATTATATTATTCTCTCTGTCAGGAACAGAACCCTCTTCTATTATTCTCTCTGTCAGGAACAGAACCCTATTCTATTATTCTCTCTGTCAGGAACAGAACCCTATTCTATTATTATCTCTGTCAGGAACAGAACCCTATTCTATTCTTCTCTCTGTCAGGAACAGAACCCTATTATATTATTCTCTCTGTCAGGAACAGAACCCTCTTCTATTATTCTCTCTGTCAGGAACAGAACCCTATTCTATTCTTCTCTCAGTCAGGAACAGAACCCTATTCTATTATTATCTCTGTCAGGAACAGAACCCTACTCTATTCTTCTCTCTGTCAGGAACAGAACCCTATTCTATTATTCTCTCTGTCAGGAACAGAACCCTATTCTATTCTTCTCTCTGTCAGGAACAGAACCCTATTATATTCTTCTCTCTGTCAGGAACAGAACCCTATTCTATTCTTCTCTCTGTCAGAAACAGAACCCTATTCTATTCTTCTCTCTGTCAGGAACAGAACCCTATTCTATTCTTCTCTCTGTCAGGAACAGAACCCTATTCTATTTCAGCATGGTGAGATCCAGGAGGAGACAACAGTCTATTGTTTAAGTCCCTATCTAAATTTGTGACCAATAATGCTTCAAATAGCCATGCTCTCATGCATTTAACCATACACACACCACGTGCCAAGCTAGCCCTTACCGCAAAACTCAATCCCGCTGCCATGACGCATTGACAAGCACACACACATGCACGTGCACACGCACAAACGTATATATGTGTGTGTGTTAGCGATGGGGTCATGGTGTGGGCAGAGACTGTTATTTTTAGGGGAAAATGAGCACTAGTGGAGACAGCAGCAGAGCAGGCACCAGGCAGAGCATTAAAATACACACACACACACACACACACAGTAGAGAAGAGAAGAGAAGAGGCAATAAAAGCTATGAAATTAACCTCCCGTCTGGTTTTCTAATCCCCTGGCCCCAACAGGTTGAGACGGCTGTGTGTGTGTGTGTGTGTGTGTGTGTGTGTGTGTGTGTGTGTGTGTGTGTGTGTGTGTGTGTGTGTGTGTGTGTGTGTGTGTGTGTGTGTGTGTGTGTGTGTGTGTGTGTATGTTTCATCAGACATCCACAATGCAGTTGTGCTTTTCCTCTGGTATTATTAGGGCTCTATGTTAGCCTGTGTGTTAGCCTGTGTGTTAGCCTGTGTGTTAGCCTGTGGGTTAGCCTGTGGGTTAGAATGTGTGTTAGCCTGTGTGTTAGCCTGTGTGGTAGCCTGTGGGTTAGCCTGTGGGTTAGCCTGTGGGTTAGCCTGTGGGTTAGCCATAGCATATTAGAGTGAGCGGCAGGGGGTCTGGGGACAGGCCGCTGACAGGAGGACAGGAATGTGACAACACGACTACAGCTTCATCACACCACTTCGTCACCACTGGTATTTGTATTTGCTGTGTGTGGTGTGTGTCTGTTTGCAGTGTCTGAGTGTAGTGTGTGTGTCTGTTTGCAGTGTCTGAGTGTAGTGTGTGTGTCTGTTTGCAGTGTGAGGCGCCACAGTGTAGTGCAACGCCAAGGTCCCTGCTTTCTCTGGTTACTGATCAGCTGCCATCTCTTTATCGCCTGCCTGAAGCACAACTGACCATGGCCTTACAGTCTATTTCACACACACCAATGCTGCTCCAAGGTGGTACTGCTCACAGCGTGTAAACCCTCATCAGACAGTCTAGAGAATCCTGAACAGGTTTGTCATTTGACAGAGCCAACATGGCGCAGTAAAATAAAAACATATTCTTTATCATAACAGACTAAGTTTAATATTTAATTGTCTTTGAATTTATATTTACTTATAGTTCAGCTTTAACTAGAAGAGCATTACCATCGTTTATTATCTCATTTCTTTACAACAAACCTGACAGCATATCAACTCAACACCTGTATTAAAACCAGCAGGTTCATGGTCGGCTTGGTTCAATCACCACTGACATTGGTCCTTAAAGGCTAATGGGCTTTATTGAGTTAAAGGAGATACATATATAATTTTTTTATAAAATGTCCATAATATATCTGCAGTAATAGTGGAATGACACTGCTTCACAATATATTTTCACAAAATCGCATTCTAAAATGCAGACATTCTATTTGACAACAGAAGCCAGACCGGCGTATGTTGTCAAGATGGGAAAACTGCACCCTCCCTCTCTTACATTGGTGTCACTCAAATGCATGGTCATCTCCTCCTCCTGCACAACGAACAATGGCAGACTGGCAGAATGGGCCGATGTAGAAATCCCTCTGTCATTTCTGGGTTTCTACAATTCTACAATCTTTGCTGAATGTCAGTTTATTTGAGAAAACAAGCACTGATTTGTGTTGGGAATCATTGTACCATTTAAATAGCTTTGAAATATCTTTTCAATAACAAAAATAAATAAATTATAAAGCTGTTTGAAGTTAGTGGAGGAAACTGAAAGTTAAATAGTCTCCTCCATGATCCATGCTATCCGGGATCCTTGGGGTGTTGGATAGCGCTAACCTTTCCAGGATGTTGTGGAAAATGGGATGCGGGGAAGGGGGGAAGTTGTTTATATTCAGCCTAAGAGTTGTTGCAATTCATCTAGCTTCCACATGGACAAGATATTCTACATATAGCACCTTTAATATGTAGCTACTGTGGCATATTCCTTCAAACTGGGAGATCAAGTCAAGCAATAGTCTATGAAAACACTGCATGGGTGTTTAAAAAACAATTACTCAATGGATTTGAAGTTTCAAATGCGATGACCAATCTAAAACAAATAAACGAGGATTATGATCTTCTCCCCAGGGGCAATTCACGCCGGCTTATGCTGAGTAAATAAATGAAATTGAAGCAAGAAACCAACACATCTAACCGCTGACGGGTCGCACGCACTCCGCTTTCCCTTTGACGCATGCCAGACGTCTGTCAGTTATATGATGACGCGTCTAATCCCCCTCACACACACACACACACACACACACACAGGAGCCAGCTGTTTACCGGGCCTGGGAGCTGGAACCCCTCGAGTCTCGAGCAGGTGCAAGTCACTAGCGCTAGGAGAGGAAAGGAAAAGGAGAGGAGGGTGAAAAGAAGGTGTTGACAGATAAACTAATGAACAGTAGTACTGCAGGCCAGTCAGCCTTCTGGGGAGGCTGTAGGAGCATGACTCAGCGCTTAGTAGCCGATGAGTGGTTTAGAGAGGGAACCCGAAATTCACACGGGATTTCAGGCAATAAGAAAATGATTTAGGCCAAAACCAAATAGTTCACTCAACAGTGCTCTATCAAACTGTTATGACTAAAATAATTCGCTTACCCAAAATCTTAAGCAAATTCGAAAGATAATTTTAAACATTCATGAGATTTGGCAGGCTTAACGAATTGTATCCTAAATTGGAATCAATGATTTTCTCTGTTGTTTTGAAGAGCCCAAAAGGCAAAAAAAAAGCATGCAATTAGGTTATCCCCCCAAAATGTGCCCTAATAATTGTTCTAATAATTGAATAACTCTTCCATCCGCTGACAATGTTCAATAGAATGGGAATGTTAGAATAGCCTACACTGACTAACGTGCGTGATAAAATGAAACACCGTCACTAAAAACGTAAATAAATAATTGGATCGACTTGGAAATCATGATGACGTCATTGAGTTATGTATTAAACAATTGTATCAGCTATTACCTGTAGGGTAATTTAAATGTATATCTGCATGTCGCTACAGGCCTTTTCGATTTCAGCAAAGAACAAAACAAGTATTTAAAAGATTATTGAGATCACCAAGAGAACATAGGCCTATAGAAATAATTTAGGCTATTTCATTTTTTCTGCGTTAGCCTAGACAATTAAAATGCGCTGAGCCATAACAAGTTGAACATGTTTCAGGAATTGTTTTTTATATAGACGTCTACAAAATGTGGACAATTATTCTAAATCGACCCTTTCATCGAAAACAGCTATTTTTCGTTAAATAAAGTCTAAATCTCCTGCTCGTGTTCAATGAGCCTGCATAACAGACATTAATAAGGAAATAACTCTGGGAAATAATACCAGCATGATGACATGCTCAGTAGCTCGAAATAATCTATTCGATCATATTCGATTCATTCATGAGATATATTGTGGATAGATTTGTATTAATGTGTATAAAGATCCACAGTTATATGCCCATGATTTCGATGCCTAAATTAGGGTATTACTTTCGAATTTCAAACCTCTTTAATAAAATGTACAAATTAATTAACATTTTGTCCATAGACCTTCAAAATGTAGGATACCTGACCTACATAAATATTTTTATTATTGTGCAAAATAGACCAGGCCAATACATAGGCCTCATTTAAATGTATCACGCCAGTGACTGTTCACATGATCTGACCTAGAGAAAGTTTTCCTCCGCAGTGTTTCCTCTCTCGTCTACCTATGCTGTTCCCACCTGACAGGTCTCCTACCGGGCCCGGGGAGACGGGGCTATGGGTTCAGGGGTGAGGGGGAGAGCTGTACATGCTCCCGGTCTGATCCCTCAAACAGAATAATCATATTTAGCAGACTAGCGAGGGTTTTCACTTCGCGTGGAACATGCCTGCACACGCCCGCGTTCTGCTCTCTCACCACGCCTTGAGTCAAAAAACACGAGCTGTCATCAAACCCTGTAGCAGTTATGAATAATCCACCATCTACGCATAATATAATCACAAGGGCTGAATGGGTGTATCATTTGAAGACATTGTAATGTATTGGGATACTATGCATTCATCATGTATACAATCTATAAATGCTTAATGCAAGATTGAATCATGGATATATGAACTCAAATAATGATCAGAATTGGGTAGGGCTATCCTCCTGTCTACAGAGCCCATTTCTGTCATACATGCACGATATTAAGTTCACCAGTTATTCTCTACATGCCTCTCGCCATATGATACAAACACTAATCATTGAAATAAAAGTTGGTCACACAGTCTTTTAATGGTAAAAAAGAAGGGCAGTAAAACCGAGTTGTTGCTCAGCTCTTTCTCTTGAGGTATGCAGACCCACCTAACCACCTCCCACGAGCTCCTCCGAGAGCAAGCACGCACATGCGACGGAACAGCGAGGCTCGCGCAGTGGGGAGAAACAGGCAACAATGTACAATGTGTCCATAGTGTAGTCTAGACCTAGTGACGTACTGTGTAGCCTACCCTTCACATTGCAGTGCCCAGGAGACAACTAAGACGGACAACTATGTTTTTTTCTTACCAGGACAACTGAGACTGACAACTAATGGTGTTTTTAGACACATAGCCAATAATGGAATAGGTCATTCCACACTCAAGATGCCCTAAAAGTGACTTCAGCGATGTAAACAGCGAGGTGAGAGATGATCCTTATTGGACATAGGTGCAGACTGCAGACCAAATATAAGATTGTTAAAACGTAGCCTTTAGCATAATAAACCACAAGGATACTGCCGGCTGGATGAGTGGCCTGGTCACTGGTCGGGTTAACATTTAAACAAGACAGGGCATTGAGCTGTGACCCTGCAGACAAAACACAGAGATCACAGAAACAGGGGCAGAGACAGCGAAAATGACAGAAAGAATGACAGCGTTGGTGATAATGACAGTAACAAGGAAACTAGGAAAGTAATAGGTGGTTTGAGGATAGATGGGGAACATGTTTTAGGAAGAGGCGAGGGAGGTAAAAGGAGAGAGTGTGTAAAGGGATGGGATGTGTAGGCAAGGCAGAGGTTGTGGGCAGAGAGGGGAAGATGCAGAGGTTAGAGAAAAACAGAGAGAGAGTTGGAGTCGACAAACTTCACTTACAGCCAGTTACTGGCGTTGGCCGAGAGCAGCGCGAGGAAGAGCATCAGCAGGGACCGTAAAACATATTCAGCGGTCATCTCGAGCGCTACCGGGGGAGAACGAGACCAAAGAGAGTTAAAATAATCCACACAAGGTATGGCGGTGATCTCTGCGGGGGGAGGGATGAGAGGTGGCAGCGATGGTCTCGTGAAGAACCGGAGATACGTGGGATCCCGTTAAAGACAGTTAATCCATTGTCACACATCCACAGAGATCCACCGGAGAGGCGCGAGACTCACAGCTGTATCGCCCGGTCCGTTCGCCTCCCGCTCTCTCTCCACAGAGAGAGAGAGGAAAAGAAGGGAGGAGAGGGAAAAGAGAGGATGCTAAAAATACGGTAAAACTCTCTTCTCTGTGCCACGGCGCCAAACTCGGGCAGGCTGGGAATGAATTGGACCCTTCTTATTTCACGTGTTTACTCTCGTTCCCGTTTTCTTGGTAACACTACAGGGCGCGCGAGGAACGGGCAGTAAAAACCTACAGATTGGAGTTGTAATCCTTCAGGTGCTCCTCGAGACACTCCTTGATTACGGTATTATTGCTGCTGTGGTCCATTCCAAAGGATGGGCTATTGTTCTCTCCACGTTGTCACACACACGTTCACTTGGAAACACACTCTTCACACACTATTTGACACACACACTGTCTGTCTCTGTGCGTCAGTTCTGTGGATGGCACTCTGCGAGGGGAGACAGGGTGAAAGCTGACTTTAGTGGAGGGGCGGCGCGAGGCTAAAGGGAGGTATGGGAGTGAGTTTGGAGATGAAGGCGGGTTTAGTGCGTTATGAAGGTATTGTGTGTGTGTGTGTGCGCGCGCGCTCCGTTTTAAAGCTCTCCTGGGAGGATGCAATAGCGCAGCCATTTACCATGGCTGGATGGACGTCGAATACTTGTATCATGGCTGACCTGGCTGCACACACACACACACACACACACACACACACACACACACACACACACACACACACACACACACACACACACACACACACACACACACACACACACACACGTTGGCAGAGTCTTGATCCCCCTGTCCCACTCAACCAAATATTCTGTGGTCAGAAGGCTATTTTAAGCCTCACTGAAAACCAGTGCATTTTAGACTGGGGCATTAATGGTGACAAGGGTACAAGTAGTAGCCTAGGCAACAAAGGTATAATAATAATAATAATAATAGGAAATGGTTTAAAATGCGTAACGATGTAGGCCTAACCCATGCTCATCACAACAATGTCCAGAAACCTATCTGGAATTATTTTCAATGAAAAATGTCTTGTACACAGAAATTATCACACCAGAAACTTCCATGTCAAAAATGGCATATTCATTTGCAGAGGTCGTAACAAAGAACTACAGTTCAGTCATTTCACCGCGCGGGCAGCCTACATCAGAGCTTGGAGTTCTAATCTCATTGTGTGTGTGTGTGTGTGTGATCTAATCTCATTTCACTTATTGGGTTTTAGGGAGCTAAGAATACACCAAACCAGCGCAAGACACTGCAGCCACGCGGCACCAGCTGTAATATGGCTTCTGCAGTCGCCACACACACACACACACACACACACACACACACACACACACACACACACACACACACACACACACACACGCGCATGCGCGCACGCACACACACATACATGCGCACGCACGCACGCACACGCACACACACACACACACGCACACGCACACACACACACACACACACACACACACACACACACAATGAAATGTGCAGCCACTTGGGCGTGAGAAGGTGGACAAAACCTTTCCAGTAACTGAGTCAGACTGAAAGATCATAACTGAGCTTCTGAAGGACAGGTTGAGTTATAGCATCAGTGAGTTGTTCTGGACATGCATGTTTACAGAAACAATCACTGCTTTGATTCCACAGGATCTCACCGCCACCCTATATAATATAGCTCAAATAATGACTTGACAGATGTTATAAACAGTCATAACAGCTAATGACAAGTGAATGAACTCGGTGATGATACCGACCATGATGCATTATGCTAACCAGGCTCAGTCTGAAGATGAGGTCCTAGAATTGCCAACAGAGGGGGACAGTGAGTAATGTTGGGAGGTGTGTGAAAATCAGGATCAGAATTGTGTACTGGAGCACGCGTGCGTGCGTGCGTGTGCGCGCGCACACACACACACACACACACACACACACACACACACACACACACACACACACACACAGCTGCCCAGAGTTCTATTGGGCTGATCTGATTTACTGGTCTTTGGCCGTGGGACAATCCCACAGGAACAATAGATGTGATTAGTTGTCCTGCAGATGCCAAGGACGAGGTGTGCCTGTGGAAGTGTGTGTCTGTCCTTTATCCCCCCTTCTAGTAGGCTGTCAACCAGATCTAAACACAACTATCCTCTATGGTACATTCTTATTGCCATTCTTACAAGGACATTACTGTCTTGGAACATTGGTGCCAACATGGCTTCCATTAAAACTGTCAAATTCAAACAGTACAGTACCATTAGTCCTTGGGTTACTCTGCCCATGAGAACTCAAGTGTGTGTGTTTCCTTGCGTTCCTCTCCGGTGTGTCCCTGGGGTGTTTCCAGTCAGCCTCATTACCTATAAATTACCTCCCGTAATGTCCCGTGTGTGTGTGTGTCTGTGTGTCTGTGTACATGTGTAAGTATGTTGTAAGTGGCTGCCAGTCCCCTGCTGTGTGTTTAAGTGAAATTAGTGCAGGCATGCGCTGCCTGTGAAAGAAACCAGTATCCCTCTATGGACCCCAGGGATCTGGGCCCACTACAAGCAGCACGCAGCCAGCCCACACACTACACCCAGCACGCAGCCAGCCCACACACTACACCCAGCACGTACCTGTGTACAGTATGTGTGTGTGAGAGAGATGAAGCTGTGTGAGAGGGGGTCCTGGGAGAAAGTCCTGAGTCAGAACAGCGTTCCACTAACAGCCTTGTCTCCATAGCAACATGAGCTGGCTTATCCATCCGTCACGAAGGCATTCTGGGAGGACAGGTTTTATATAGCCTTAGCCAGCATGCTTGGCCCGTTACCCTGGAAACACTAATGTCACAGGACCCCCGTAACATTTACCCCTGGGCCTCTGACACACACACCCACTACAATACACTACAATACTCTGCACGTCTGGTACCGTAAAACTTCCCCCTGCGTGAGTTCTGATTATACAAGTCTCTAGCCCCCCCCCTTCTCTCTCAGGACCACGAGGGAAAGTGTCTGTCTCTCATCTAAGATCACATCAGGTTAAGTGTGCATTCTCCCCACTCCTCCTCCTCCTTGCTCAAACACACACACACACACACACACAAACACACACACACACACACACACACACACACACACACACACACACACACACACACACACACACACACACACACACACACACACACACACACACACACACACACACACACACACACACCTGCAAATATTGACCGTGTGGATGTTTCTCATACAGGGTAGTGTGTGTGGTCAAATTGCGGCGCTCTAATTGTTTGGGTGTCAGGTTGCATGGTTCAGGTCTGGACACTATTTATTGACATGACCTTGACGACCACATGACCATGACCTAGCTCAACTGTATTTGCAGAGGATATCTTCACATACTAAATGAGCAGAATTCTCTCTCTCTCTCTCTCTCTCTCTCTCTCTCTCGCTCTCTCTCGTCTCTCTCTCTTCACTGCCTGTTGATAGAAGGTGGTTGGTTACTCAGTAACAGGGGTCTCTCTCTCCCCCTGACCTCTCTGTGCCCCAGCCTAGAGGTCAACCCTCCTCCTCTCCCTCCCACTACTCATCCCTCCTCCTCTCCCTCCCACTACTCATGCCTCCTCCTCTCCCTCCCACTACTCATCCCTCCTCCTCTCCCTCCTCTCCCTCCCACTACTCATCCCTCCTCCTCTCCCTCCCACTACTCATCCCTTCTCCTCTCCCTCCCACTACTCATCCCTCCTCCTCTCCCTCCCACTACTCATCCCTCCTCCTCTCCCTCCCACTACTCATTCCTCCTTCTCTTCCTATGTTCTTTCCAGAGGTCAGACGAACAACAAAGTCCTGATTTGTGTTGGAATACATCATTAGTAGAACTCTGGGTAAAAACTTGTCAAGAGTGGCTCTATATGTGTGTGGGTGTATTGCATCGGTGGCATATATTGACAGTATACATTTCCTCCAGAGGAATCAGAGTATTCACTGTGTGAAATAACTAGGCCTGATATCTGGGAGAGTGATGATGGGGTCCTGGAGTTTAGTGTGGTAAGCTGGATGAGAGGCAGGAGAGAAGGGTCAGGGGTGTAGAGGTCATGAGAGGGGTGCCAGGGGTTAGGCACGTAAATGAACAGCTGAGTGCTGTGATTTAGTCAGTATAAAAGCGGTCCAACTGTCATAACAAAGAGCCCTGACAGAGAGGAGGGAACCGCAGACAAATGGGAGTCGGTCAGTGGACCCCCAGAGCCCCCCCCCCCCCCCCCCCCCACACACACACACAAACCCACCGCTCTGATGACAGACAAAGGGAAGTCAGCCCCAGGGGCTCATAGAGAGGGTCAGAGACAGACTGGGTTCTGAAGGGTGTCCCTCTGTCACCTTTCCAGAATCTTTTGAGTCCTCTCCCCCTGTCTGTCCCTCAGTCCTCCTCCTAAAGCCCTCTGAAGCCTTTCATAAGGGCTGCGTGTGGCCTCTACATCCTATTGGTCTCAGATGAAACTCTTTCATTCAGGGCCCGGGGCCATGATGATGGGACTACACTGAGCCCCCCTGACCCAGCCCCCTCTCCCTGCTGGGGCATTGTGCAGGTGATTTTGGAGAAGCTTTGGCTTATTCTAGCCAGCAAACATTCTTACAACTTTACAACTCACTGCTATAACTGTTCCTCTGTCTGGAGATACAACTCACTACTATAACTGTTCCTCTGTCTGGAGATACAACTCACCACTATAACTGTTCCTCTGGAGATACAACTCACTACTATAACTGTTACTCTGTCTGGAGATACAACTCACCACAATAACTGTTCCTCTGTCTGGAGATACAACTCACTACTATAACTGTTCCTCTGTCTGGAGATACAACTCACTATTATAACTGTTCCTCTGTCTGGAGATACAACTCACCACTATAACTGTTCCTCTGGAGATACAACTCACCACTATAACTGTTCCTCTGGAGATACAACTCACTACTATAACTGTTCCTCTGTCTGGAGATAACACTCACTACTATAACTGTTCCTCTGGAGATAAAACTCACTACTATAACTGTTCCTCTGGAGATACAACTCACTACTATAACTGTTCCTCTGTCTGGAGATACAACTCACCACTATAACTGTTCCTCTGTCTGGAGATAGAACTCAACACTATAACTGTTCCTCTGTCTGGAGATACAACTCACCACAATAACTGTTCCTCTGTCTGGAGATACAACTCACTACTATAACTGTTCCTCTGTCTGGAGATACAACTCACTATTATAACTGTTCCTCTGTCTGGAGATACAACTCACCACTATAACTGTTCCTCTGGAGATACAACTCACCACTATAACTGTTCCTCTGGAGATACAACTCACTACTATAACTGTTCCTCTGTCTGGAGATAACACTCACTACTATAACTGTTCCTCTGGAGATACAACTCACTACTATAACTGTTCCTCTGGAGATACAACTCACTACTATAACTGTCCCTCTGGAGATACAACTCACTACTATAACTGTTCCTCTGTCTGGAGATAACACTCACTACTATAACTGTTCCTCTGGAGATACAACTCACTACTATAACTGTTCCTCTGTCTGGAGATACAACTCACCACTATAACTGTTCCTCTGTCTGGAGATAGAACTCAACACTATAACTGTTCCTCTGTCTGGAGATACAACTCACCACTATAACTGTTCCTCTGTCTGGAGATAACACTCACTACTATAACTGTTACTCTGTCTGGAGATACAACTCACCACAATAACTGTTCCTCTGTCTGGAGATACAACTCACTACTATAACTGTTCCTCTGTCTGGAGATACAACTCACTATTATAACTGTTCCTCTGTCTGGAGATACAACTCACCACTATAACTGTTCCTCTGGAGATACAACTCACCACTATAACTGTTCCTC
The DNA here is from genome assembly GCF_057628025.1 of Oncorhynchus mykiss. Classification (NCBI taxonomy): domain Eukaryota; kingdom Metazoa; phylum Chordata; class Actinopteri; order Salmoniformes; family Salmonidae; genus Oncorhynchus; species Oncorhynchus mykiss. Next base: position 48,721,704 of record NC_143038.1, read on the forward strand.
TGGAGATACAACTCACTACTATAACTGTTCCTCTGTCTGGAGATAACACTCACTACTATAACTGTTCCTCTGGAGATAAAACTCACTACTATAACTGTTCCTCTGGAGATACAACTCACTACTATAACTGTTCCTCTGGAGATACAACTCACTACTAAAACTGTTCCTCTGTCTGGAGATAACACTCACTACTATAACTGTTCCTCTGGAGATACAACTCACTACTATAACTGTTCCTCTGTCTGGAGATACAACTCACCACTATAACTGTTCCTCTGTCTGGAGATAGAACTCAACACTATAACTGTTTCCTCTGTCTGGAGATACAACTCACCACAATAACTGTTCCTCTGTCTGGAGATACAACTCACTACTATAACTGTTCCTCTGTCTGGAGATACAACTCACTATTATAACTGTTCCTCTGTCTGGAGATACAACTCACCACTATAACTGTTCCTCTGGAGATACAACTCACCCCAATAACTGTTCCTCTGTCTGGAGATACAACTCACCACTATAACTGTTCCTCTGGAGATACAACTCACCACTATAACTGTTCCTCTGGAGATACAACTCACTACTATAACTGTTCCTCTGTCTGGAGATAACACTCACTACTATAACTGTTCCTCTGGAGATACAACTCACTACTATAACTGTTCCTCTGGAGATACAACTCACTACTATAACTGTTCCTCTGGAGATACAACTCACTACTATAACTGTTCCTCTGTCTGGAGATAACACTCACTACTATAACTGTTCCTCTGGAGATACAACTCACTACTATAACTGTTCCTCTGTCTGGAGATACAACTCACCACTATAACTGTTCCTCTGTCTGGAGATAGAACTCAACACTATAACTGTTCCTCTGTCTGGAGATACAACTCACCACTATAACTGTTCCTCTGTCTGGAGATAACACTCACTACTATAACTGTTACTCTGTCTGGAGATACAACTCACCACAATAACTGTTCCTCTGTCTGGAGATACAACTCACTACTATAACTGTTCCTCTGTCTGGAGATACAACTCACTATTATAACTGTTCCTCTGTCTGGAGATACAACTCACCACTATAACTGTTCCTCTGGAGATACAACTCACCACTATAACTGTTCCTCTGGAGATACAACTCACTACTATAACTGTTCCTCTGTCTGGAGATAACACTCACTACTATAACTGTTCCTCTGGAGATAAAACTCAACACTATAACTGTTCCTCTGGAGATACAACTCACTACTATAACTGTTCCTCTGGAGATACAACTCACTACTATAACTGTTCCTCTGTCTGGAGATAACACTCACTACTATAACTGTTCCTCTGGAGATACAACTCACTACTATAACTGTTCCTCTGTCTGGAGATACAACTCACCACTATAACTGTTCCTCTGTCTGGAGATAGAACTCAACACTATAACTGTTCCTCTGTCTGGAGATACAACTCACCACAATAACTGTTCCTCTGTCTGGAGATACAACTCACTACTATAACTGTTCCTCTGTCTGGAGATACAACTCACTATTATAACTGTTCCTCTGTCTGGAGATACAACTCACCACTATAACTGTTCCTCTGGAGATACAACTCACCACAATAACTGTTCCTCTGTCTGGAGATACAACTCACTACTATAACTGTTCCTTTGTCTGGAGATAACACTCACTACTATAACTGTTCCTCTGGAGATACAACTCACTACTATAACTGTTCCTCTGGAGATACAACTCACTACTATAACTGTTCCTCTGGAGATACAACTCACTACTATAACTGTTCCTCTGTCTGGAGATAACACTCACTACTATAACTGTTCCTCTGGATATACAACTCACTACTATAACTGTTCCTCTGTCTGGAGATACAACTCACCACTATAACGGTTCCGCTGGAGATACAACTCACTACTATAACTGTTCCTCTGTCTGGAGATACAACTCACTACTATAACTGTTCCTCTGTCTGGAGATACAACTCACTACTATAACTGTTCCTCTGTCTGGAGATACAACTCACCACTATAACGGTTCCTCTGTCTGGAGATACAACTCACCACTATAACGGTTCCGCTGGAGATACAACTCACTACTATAACTGTTCCTCTGTCTGGAGATACAACTCACCACTATAACTGTTCCTCTAGAGATACAACTCACCACTATAACTGTTCCTCTGGACATACAACTCACTACTATAACTGTTCCTCTGTCTGGAGATACAACTCACTACTATAACTATTCCTCTAGAGATACAACTCACTACTATAACTGTTCCTCTGTCTGGAGATACAACTCACTACTATAACTGTTCCTCTGTCTGGAGATACAACTCACTACTATAACTGTTCCTCTGTCTGGAGATACAACTCACTACTATAACTGTTCCTCTGTCTGGAGATACAACTCACCACTATAACTGTTCCTCTGTCTGGAGATACAACTCACTACTATAACTGTTCCTCTGTCTGGAGATACAACTCACTACTATAACTGTTCCTCTGTCTGGAGATACAACTCACTACTTTAACTGTTCCTCTGGAGATACAACTCACCACTATAACTATTCCTCTGGAGATACAACTCACCACTATAACTATTCCTCTGGAGATACAACTCACCACTATAACTGTCCCTCTGTATAGAGATACAACTCACCACTATAACTGTTCCTCTGGAGATACAACTCACTACTATAACTGTTCATCTGGAGATACAACTCACTACTATAACTGTTCCTCTGTCTGGAGATAGAACTCAACACTATAACTGTTCCCCTGTCTGGAGATACAACTCACTACTATAACTGTTCCTCTGTCTGGAGATACAACTCACTACTATAACTGTTCCTCTGTCTGGAGATACAACTCACCACTATAACTGTTCCTCTGTCTGGAGATAGAAGTCAACACTATAACTGTTCCTCTGTCTGGAGATACAACTCACCACTATAACTGTTCCTCTGTCTGGAGATAACACTCACTACTATAACTGTTCCTCTGGAGATACAACTCACCACTATAACTATTCCTCTGGAGATACAACTCACCACTATAACTGTCCCTCTGTATAGAGATACAACTCACCACTATAACTGTTCCTCTGGAGATACAACTCACTACTATAACTGTTCATCTGGAGATACAACTCACTACTATAACTGTTCCTCTGTCTGGAGATAGAACTCAACACTATAACTGTTCGCCTGTCTGGAGATACAACTCACCACTATAACTGTTCCTCTGTCTGGAGATAACACTCACTACTATAACTGTTCCTCTGGTGATACAACTCACTACTATAACTGTTCCTCTGTCTGGAGATACAACTCACCACTATAACGTTTCCGCTGGAGATACAACTCACTACTGTAACTGTTCCTCTGGAGATACAACTCACTACTATAACTGTTCCTCTGTCTGGAGATACAACTCACTACTATAACTGTTCCTCTGTCTGGAGATAAAACTCAACACTATAACTGTTCCTCTGTCTGGAGATACAACTCACTACTATAACTGTTCCTCTGTCTGGAGATACAACTCACTATTATAACTGTTCCTCTGTCTGGAGATACAACTCACTACTATAACTGTTCCTCTGTCTGGAGATACAACTCACCACTATAACTGTTCCTCTGTCTGGAGATACAACTCACTACTATAATTGTTCCTCTGGAGATACAACTCACCACTATAACTATTCCTCTGGAGATACAACTCACCACTATAACTGTCCCTCTGTATAGAGATACAACTCACCACTATAACTGTTCCTCTGGAGATACAACTCACTACTATAACTGTTCATCTGGAGATACAACTCACTACTATAACTGTTCCTCTGTCTGGAGATAGAACTCAACACTATAACTGTTCCCCTGTCTGGAGATACAACTCACTACTATAACTGTTCCTCTGTCTGGAGATACAACTCACTACTATAACTGTTCCTCTGTCTGGAGATACAACTCACCACTATAACTGTTCCTCTGTCTGGAGATAGAAGTCAACACTATAACTGTTCCTCTGTCTGGAGATACAACTCACCACTATAACTGTTCCTCTGTCTGGAGATAACACTCACTACTATAACTGTTCCTCTGGAGATACAACTCACCACTATAACTATTCCTCTGGAGATACAACTCACCACTATAACTGTCCCTCTGTATAGAGATACAACTCACCACTATAACTGTTCCTCTGGAGATACAACTCACTACTATAACTGTTCATCTGGAGATACAACTCACTACTATAACTGTTCCTCTGTCTGGAGATAGAACTCAACACTATAACTGTTCGCCTGTCTGGAGATACAACTCACCACTATAACTGTTCCTCTGTCTGGAGATACAACTCACCACTATAACGTTTCCGCTGGAGATACAACTCACCACTGTAACTGTTCCTCTGGAGATACAACTCACTACTATAACTGTTCCTCTGTCTGGAGATACAACTCACTACTATAACTGTTCCTCTGTCTGGAGATAAAACTCAACACTATAACTGTTCCTCTGTCTGGAGATACAACTCACTACTATAACTGTTCCTCTGTCTGGAGATACAACTCACCACTATAACTGTTCCTCTGTCTGGAGATACAACTCACTATTATAACTGTTCCTCTGTCTGGAGATACAACTCACTACTATAACTGTTCCTCTGTCTGGAGATACAACTCACCACTATAACTGTTCCTCTGTCTGGAGATACAACTCACTACTATAATTGTTCCTCTGGAGATACAACTCACCACTATAACTATTCCTCTGGAGATACAACTCACCACTATAACTATTCCTCTGGCGATACAACTCACCACTATAACTGTCCCTCTGTCTAGAGATACAACTCACCACTATAACTATTCCTCTGGAGATACAACTCACCACTAAAGCTGTGCTTCTGCTCTAGGCATTTTGTTTGCCACCCTGTTGTGCTGTCTATCTGTCTCAGCATCTTCTCTGCTGTCACTCTGTGCTTCTTAATGTTCTCTGTCTGTCTGTCTGTCTGTCTGTCTGTCTCTCTGTCTGTCTGTCTGTCTGTCTGTCTGTCTGTCTGTCTGTTTAAGCCTCATATTTTATGAATGCCAAGCTAACGACTTAGGCAATATTGCAAATTAGTGCTGTCATATGTGTTCTCCTGAATCAACACCTACCCTATGTGTTAATTATTATTACCGGCCTCCAGACTAACATTTTCCCCTGGTGTCAGTAACTTTTACAGCTGGTGGCACCAGCCCATGATTTGGTCGGACACATGTCATCAGTAATCACTTCAGAAAGTAATTCATAGTACTTTATTAAGAAGTAAAACAAATAGACTATTGAGGTATTGTCACGGCCGTTAAAAGAAGAGGACCAAAGTGCGGCGTGCTGAGCGTACATGTTCCTTTTATTAATCAAAATGACGGCTAACAAGTCAATAAACACTACAAAAACAAACCGTGAAGCTCAAAGGCTATGTGCCCTAAACAAAGTTAACTTCCCACAAAGAAAGGATGGAAAAAGGGCTACCTAAGTATGGTTCCCTATCAGAGACAACGATAGACAGCTGTCCCTGATTGAGAACCATACCCGGCCAAAACATAGAAATACAAAATCATAGATAACAAAACATAGAATGCCCACCCCAAATCACACCCTGACCAAACCAAATAGAGATATTAAAAGGCTCTCTACAGTCAGGGCGTGACAGGTATTCAAGAAACAAGTTGTTTAATCTAACATGTACAAGCAGGAATGCATGATTCAGGATATTGTGATGTGCAACGTAATCTAGTTATTTGTCATGAATTTCGGGTGAACAATTAGACTATAGTTTCTATTTTAATGTCAAAATAGGACTGCAGAATTTCCTGATCATTTTTTTTCTTCATTAGAGATGAATGACATACATCTTTATATGCACTAGCTAATGTCATAGGTTAAGAAGAGGGAGAGGAAGTGTAGGAAGTGGAAAGTGGAAGTGGAAGAGGAAGTGGAAACTCAAAACACATGAACTAGATTGCTAACTCTAAATAGAATACCCACTGCTAGTATCCATGCATTCATCCAACAGTAAGTTTAATGTCCTAAAAAAGTGTAGCAGTTGTAGGCTACTACCCATGAGACCTATAGGACTATGCCCTTGCAATAGTTGGTGCACATTTTGCGTGCGCGCTGCTCCATATCTCATAGCCATATCAAATACCTTGGCTTTAAAATAGTTGCTATTGAGCTGAATACACCTACAAAAAGCTGAGACCCTCCTCTCTTCGACAGAGTCAAGGGGATGAAGCTTCCAAAGCTGTGTTCTTGAGGGCAGAGGGGGAGAGGAGAGTGGCTTGCTCATTACATCAACAGGCCCTAGCGAGGGCACAAGGCACACGGGCCGGGCAGACACTTTAATTTCAGGAATCATGAGCATAATGCACTTCAATGATCATTTTGTTATGATCCATGATCGTGGCTGTCTAATTGAAGACACAGTGAGAGTCAGAGCAGATCTCTTTGCTGAAGCTGCGTTTGACTTTGAATGTGAGTTTGCTTGACAACTCAGCTTAACAGAAAATGGGGCCGGCCGTTACCCACTGATCAGCTAAAGGATTCTGGGTGCCAATGACATGGACGTTGGTTAAGGCAGCCCTGTGCACCTCTCTGATTCAGAGGGGTTAAATGCGGAAGACACATTTCGGTTGAAATTAAGTTGTGCAACTGACTACACATCCCCTTTCCTATCGTATCAACATGATGACGCCGACAGAGATGGCCGACCTTCAGGTCCTTAGAAAACGAAACGATGCAGTTATTAGTTTTTTTTATATATTATTTCTTACATTGTTAGGCCAGAAAACCTTAAGTGTTATTAGATAAAACTGGGAAGGACTATTGGATATAAAAGCGATGTCAACTTACCAACATTATGACCAGGAATACATCTTTCCCGAAGAGGATCCTTTGTTCGGACCTCCACCCTGGACATGGGATCTTAACCCAGAGGCTGACCCAAAACAACGCAGTCGCCGCAGGAGAGGCAGACGGAGCGGCCTACTGGTCAGACTCAGAAGGCGAGCACACCATCCACCACTTCCTAGCATATCACTCGCCAATGTCCAATCTCTAGATAACAAGGTGGACAAAATTAGAGCACGAGTTGCCTTCCAGAGACAGAGATAGTAACATTCTCTGATTCATGGTAATGTGGCTCACTCGGGATAAGTTGTCAGAGTCGGTACAGCCACCCGGTTTCTTCATGCATCGCGCCGACAGAAACAAACATCTTCCTGGTAAGAAGAAGGGCGGGGTGTATGCCTTATGATTAACAACTCATTGTGTATTCATAACAACATACAGGAACTCAAGTTCTTTATGCCACCTGACCTAGAATTCCTTACAATCAAATGTCGACCGCATTATCTTCCAAGAGAATTCTCTTTGATCATAGTCACAGCCTTGTATATCCCCCCAAGCAGATACCTCTTCGGCCCTGAAAGAACTTCACTGGACTATGTAAACTAGAAACCATACATCCTGAGGCTGTATTTATTGTAGCTGTGGATTTTAACGAAGCTAACCTAAGATCAATACTCCATAAATTCTATCAGCATATCGAATGCGCGACACGAGCTGGCAAATTTCTGGATCATTGCTACTTGAACTTCCGCGATGCATACAAAGCTCTCCCCCGCCCTGCCTTCGGGGAAATCTGACCATTTCTCCATTTTGTTGATCTCAGCCTAAATACAGGACTAAAACAGGAAACGCCCATGCTCAAGTCAATACAATGCTGGTCTGACCAATTGGATTCCATGCTTCAAGATTGCTTCGATCACATGGACTGGGATATGTTCCAGGTAGCCTCAGACAACAACGTTGATGTATACGCTGACTCGGTAAGCGAGTTTATTAGCAAGTGCTTCGGAGATGTCGTACCCGCTGTGACGATATAAACCTTCCCTAACCAGAAACCGTGGAATAATGGCAGCATTCGCACAAAACTGAAAGCGCGAACCACCGCTTTTAATCATGGCAAGGCTACCGGAAACACGACCGAATACAAACAGTGTAGCTATTCCCTCCGCAAAGCAATCAAACAAGCAAAGCTTCAGTATAGAGACAAAGTAGAGTCAAAATTCAATGGCTCAAACACGATATGTATGTGGCAGGATCTACAGTCAATCAGGGATTACAAAAAGAAAACCAGCCCTGTCGTGGACATCGACATCTTGCTCCCAGACAAATTAAACAACTTCTTTGCTCGCTTTGAGGACAATACAGTGCCACTGACACAGCCCTCTACCAAAGCCTGTGGGCTCTCCTTCTCTGTGGCCAACGTGAATAAAACATTTAAACGCGTTAACCCTTGCAAGGCTACCGGCCCAGACGGAATCCCTAGCCGCGTCCTCAGAGCATGCACAGACCAACTGGCTGGTGTGTTTACGGACATATTAAACCAATATTCATCCCTATCCCAGTCTGTTGTCCCCACATGCTTCAATATGGCCACCATTGTTCTTGTTCCCAATAATGCTAAGGTAACTGAACTAAATGACTATCGCCTCATTGCACTCACTTATGTCATCATGAAGTGATTTGAGAGGCTAGTCAAGGATCATATCACCTCCAACTTACCTGATACCCTAGACCCACACCAATTTGCTTAACGCCCTGATAGGTCCACTGACGATGCAATCGCCATCACACTGCACACTGCCCTATCCCAACTGGACAAGCAACAGCACCTCTTCAACCTCAGGAGGCTGAAGAAATTTGGCTTGTCCTAAAACATTCACAAACTTTTACAGATGCACAATCAAGAGCCTTCTGTCGGGCTGTATAGCTACCAGGTACTGCAATTGCACCGCACTCAAACAGAAGGCTCTCCAGAGGGTAGTGCCTCATCCCAAAGGCAACAATCTGGGGGGCAAACTACCTGCCCTCCAGGACACCTCCAGCACCCGATGTCACAGGAAGGACAAAAAGATCATCAAGGACAACAACCATCCGAGCCACTGCCTGTTCACCCCGCTATCATCCAGGAGGCGAGGTCAGTACATGTGCATCGAAGCTGGGGCCGAGAGACTGAAAAACAGCTTCTATCTCAAGGCCATCAGACTGTTAATTAAACAGCCATCACTAACATGGACAGGCTGCTGCCAACATATAGACTCAAATCTCTCAAATTGACTTAATAAAGGTATCACCAGTCAATTTAAATAACGCCACTTAAGTAATGTTTACATATCCTTCATTACTCATCTGATATGTGTACATACTGTATTCTATACCATCTACTGCATCTTGCCTATGCTGCACGGCCATCGCTCATCCGTATATGTATATGTACATATTCTATTCATCCCTTTACATTTGTGTGTATAAGGTAGTTGTTGTAGATTTGTTAGATTACTTGTTAGATATTACTGCATAGTCAGAACTAGAAGCACAAGCATTTTGCTACACTCCCATTAATATCTGGTAACCATGTGTATGTGACCAATAACATTTGATTTGATTCTATAGATTAGTATAACAGAGAAATTGTGGAAATATCTTATTTTATCGTATTTTTCAAATAAAACAATAGGCTAGTTAATCGATAGCTTAGCTGACAGCTATGGGAATTAACAATGTAACTTTATAATATGTATTAAACCTTGTTAAATGATAATGCAGGTTGTGATCATTAGCCCGAGACACTCCTATACCACCCAACAAAAAAATTGTCCAGCCCATCTGGCATTTGCCAGAATTGCCAGATGGCCAATCCGCCCCTGTAAAGAGTTACTAAGATACATTGTCCAAAGATGCACAAATGGTTCAACTTTGTTCTTCCAGAATATAGTGCATGATTTTTGCTCATCCCCTTCCTCCCCTTCTCTTTCACCTAGGTCTACTAGGGTGTAATAGGATTGGGTGTTGCTCTGACCCTGCTCTTTGTGTTGCTGTCTCTCTCTGCTCTCTCAGTGTGCCTGATCCTGATCCTGAGACCCTCACAACACACAGGAGCTTTCACCAGGGTTTCAACAGGCATTTACCAAGGTTTCCCAACCCTTTAATAACAACCGGCTGGTTCTCCTTCTATAAAAACTGGTGTCAGTTTACCCTCTAAGCCAGGGACTAGTCAGCAACTGGTTAGCAACGTCCCAGGGAGGGATGGTCACTGTTGAGGCATGATGTGACTGGAGTCTCAGTCTAACTTTCATTTATTATTAAATGGAGGTCACCACCCCATTACACACCACACACACAAACACACAAACCTCTCTGCTTTAGATCTCTGACCCAGATGAGGGTGTCAGTTACCCCAGAGAAGCCTTTCACTTCCTGGGTCACTCTCCCTGGTGACCTCACTCTCCCAAAGGTCAAATCTGGTTATTTAACAACTAGATAAAGAGAAAGTAGAGCACAATGGGAAATAAAGAGAGTGGTTTGTGGAGAACTAAGGGTTGAATAATAGGTATTAAAACTGCACTTTTCTCAAGAATAAATAATAAACAAAAGAGAAATAAACAATAACAAATGAACAGTAAACATTAGAGTCACATGTTTCAAAGGAATATACACATTATGGCTATGTACAGTGTTATAATGATGTGCAAATAGTTAAAGTACAAAAGGGAAATTAAATGAACATAAATATGGGTTGGATTCTCTCTGTCTCTCTCTCTCTCTCTCTCTCTCATGACTTCCTCTGTCAAAGGCCACAGGTATGTGTTTATACTCTAGCTGTAGATATACAGAGTTCAGCAAAATACAGTGTTTCACATATTATCCAGAGCATTCACCTTAAGA